>NC_048570.1:13483522-13576022 GCF_013265735.2 Oncorhynchus mykiss
TTTTTGACATTTTGTCAGGAAATGCAGCTCCGTCTCGGGTTCTGCTGTGGTGCAGTGGTTGCACAGCCTTTCCTCTACAAGGAGCCAGGTTTTCCTGTGTCTACCCTTCTCAATGGCAAGGCTGTGCTCACTGAGCCTGTACTTTGTCAAGGTTTTTCTAAGGTTTTGATCAGTAACCATGGTCAAATATTTAGCCACAGTGTACTGTCGATTTAGGACCAGATAGCACTGCATTTTGCTTTGTGTTTGTGCTTGTGTTTCCCAATAAGCAATGTAGTTTTGTTTTGACTCTGTTGTAATTTGTTTATCCTGATTGATTCTATGTTCTGGTCCTGAGGCTTCAGTGTGTTAGTAGAACAGGTTTGTGAACTCAGGACCAGCCTGATGAGGGGACTCTTTTCTTTGCTCTGATCTTGGCATTGCAGGGCTTGGTAATGATATGAGAGGGGGTCACTGTATTTTAGATGTTTCCAAAACTTAATTGCTTTTTTTTTTAGTTTGTATTATTATTGGATATTGGCCTAATTCTGCCCTGCATGCATTGTTTGATGATTGGGTGAAATACCATAGCGTTCAATCACAGCAGCAAGATTTGTAACCTGTTGCCACAATTAAAGGGAAACCAGTGAAGAACAAACCTATGTTTATTTATTTTCCCTTTTCTACTTTAACTGTTTTCACATCATTACAACACTGTATACAGACATAATATTACATTTAAAACGTCTTTATTATTTTGGAACTTTTGTGAGTGTAATGTTTACTGCTACTATTTTATTGTTTTTTATCTATTTAACTTGCTTTGGAAGGGTAAGCATATGTTTCCCATGCCAATAAAGCCCCTTAAATTGAATTGAGAGAGAGCGAGATAGAGGGGGGGGGGCCCAGTGGCCCAGTGTGTCAACTGTCAGTCCCCTATGTGTGTGTGTGGCTGAACCCTCTGCCTGTATTCAACCCAGCAGCACACACAAAGGCCCAAAAGGGTCTCACACAAATGGGTAAACAACGGCATTGTTTACTATTTTGTTTATTATGTTGGGAGAGATTAGTTGTAATAGATTTTATCAGAAAGGCTGGAAGAGCAGAGGCAATGGTTGAAGCCCCCCACTACCCCACACAACAAACTCCAACCCCTCCAGCTCCTCCTCCTATGCCATTCAGGCCGTCACACCCTTGTCAGCTCGAGTAACAGGGCCCTACCTGAAGTTTGCAGATCAGGCTTTTGTGGTGTCCTGTCCCTGGCGGACGGCCATTCTTCTGGCCCCGGGGCGGGCCTCCAACTCAGCACTCCTGGGGTCATAGCCTTTCAACCTCAGGGGCTCGACTTTTGCCACTGGCGCCTGACAAATCACCCAGCGCAATACAAAGGAGCGCCAGGGCCTCAGCGTGAGAGAGAGAGCGGTCCAAGTGGCCTCTCGTTGCACCATTATGACCCACTCCGCTATCCCTGCCCTGCTGAATCTGGACAAAGGGGAGGAAAGAATATGAGGGAGGGAGAGAAAAAAGAGAGAGTTGCTTGAGAGAGAGAGAGAGAGAGAGAGAGAGAGAGAGAGAGAGAGAGAGAGAGAGAGAGAGAGAGAGAGAGGGAGAGAGGGAGAGAGAAAGAGAGAGAGCGAGGGAGAGAGGGAGAGAGAGAGAGGGAGAGAGAAAGAGAGGTGCTTGAGAAAGAGAGAAAGAGAGAGAGAGAGAGAGAGCGAGAGAGGGAGAGAGGGAGAGAGAGAGAGAGAGAGAAGGAGAGAGAGAGAGAGAGAGAGAGAGAGAGAGAGAGAGAGAGAGCGAGAGAGAGAGAGAGAGAGAGAGAGAGAGAGTGTCTCTTCTGACAAGAGAGCCTTTGAGGCAGAGCGGACTCCACAAACATGGCTCTGTCCCAGACCGGCCCAAACCAAGACCTGACCACTATGACTTTAATCAAGCAAAACTAGCAAAACGTGTGTGTGCGTGTGTGCGTGTGTGTGTGTGTGTGTGTGTGTGTGTGTGTGTGTGTGTGTGTGTGTGTGTGCGTGTGTGTGTGCTTGTGAGAGAGAAAGAGAGTCGGGTGGAGAGTGGAGGTTATGGGAGCGTTTGCCATCTCCCCATCTCTAATCCCAACTCTGCCATCTAGTCATTTAGACTCCTTCCTTTCTCAGTGTCTCTGTGTCTGCTCATCATCCCCTGTGGCCACACTACAACCAAAAGGACATAGTGTGTTTATGCTCTGATCGTTACAGTGGCACTAGTGACGGGTACACAAAGTCTGTGTGTGTGTGTGTATGGTCGAGGGCATAAACAGCACACGGTGCCATGGTGTTATTAGCTCCGCCCTTGCCCAGTGGCCCAGATTAAATCCAGGCTTTGATCCACCCCTTAATCTGAGATTACAGGCTCAGGGCTGAGGGTGGGTGAACTGCCTGCCAGAGCCACCGACATCCTCCCTGTTCACCCCACTGGGTATCTGGCAATTGACATGAGCTTTAGAGCTGCCTAATATCAGACACGGGCAGAGTTAGACTCTTTAATGCATGTCATGGTCAAGATTATATCAAAGTCTCTCTATTGTTGTCAATGGAATAGTCATACTGCCCAAAACAGTCCATTTTACTCTCCTGTAGCTTTTTTGCCTGCTTCTTAACACAGAGGACTCAACCTAAAAGCAAACATGTAATGTTGTGGTACCAGAGGATCCAATGATGTACATTGATTCAACTTCAGTGGAGAACATTTTGAAGTGGCGTGTGGTTCATTCGTTCAGGGTCAAAGAGCTTCCAGAGTCTCAATATGAAACAACAGGCTGAGTCTCTGATCTGTCTCTTTAATGCTTATTGTCAGTTTGATTTACAGTTCACCTGCAACTGCAAAAACAGTCTTTGACTAGATCAAGGCAAAAGAGTGGAGCGCTATAGCCCCAGTATTGTTAACCAATTTACCAGTTTATATAAACAAAGCCATGACTGATCTGACTTGTGGTCTTCCTGAAATAATAGTTTACAACAGAGCACATTACAAATAATTAGCCCTAACCCAATAAAGTTTGGGAGCCATAAGACTGGGTTGAGTTAGAGCTAAAGCAAGGCCTCTCTCTCCCTGAAGCTCACTAGCTGCTAAAGGTTAGCATGGTTAGCACTGTTGGTGCTGTTAGCATGGATAGCGCTGTTAGCAAATCAAATCAAATTGTATTAGTCACATGCACCGAACTGGTGTAGACCTTACAGTGAAATGCTTACTTACCAGCCCCTAACCGACAGAGCAGTTAAAAAAAATATGGATAATTAAAGAGCAGCAATAAAATAATATATACAGGGGTGTGCCGGTACAGAGTCAATGTGCGGGGGCACCGGTTAGTTGAGGTAGTATGTACATGTAGGCAGAGTTAATTAAAGTGACTATACATAGATGACAACAGAGAGTGGCAGTGATGTGGAGGGTGGGGTGAGGGTGGCAATGCGAGTAGTCTGGGTAGCCATTTGACTAGATGGTCAGGAGTCTCATGGCTTGGAGGTAGAAGCTGTTTAGAAGCCTCTTGGGCATAGATTTGGCGCCCCAGTACCACTTGCCTTGTGGTAGCAGAGAGAACAGTCTATGACTAGGGTGGCTGGAGTCGTTGACAATTTGTAGGGCCTTCTTCTGACACTGCCTGGTATAGAGGTCCTGGATGGCAGGCAGCTTAGCCCCAGTGATGTACTGGGCCGTTCGCACTACCCTCTGTATTGCCTTGCGGTAAGAGGCCGAGCAGTTGCCATACCAGGCAGTGATGCAACCAGTCAGGATGCCCTCGATGGTGCAGCTGTAGAAACTTTTGAGTATCTGAGGACCCATGCCAAATCTTTTCAGTCTCCTGAGGGGGAATAGGTTTTGTCGTGCCCGCTTCACAACTGTCATGGTGTGCTTGGACCATGTTAGTTTGTTGGTGATGTGGACACACAGGAAATTGAAGCTCTCAACCTGCTCCACTGCAGCCCCGTCGATGAGAATGGGGGCGTGCTCAGTCTTATTTTTCCCGTAGTCCACAATCATCTCCTTTGTCTTGATCACGTTGAGCCAGAGATTGTTGTCATGACACCACATGGTCAGGTCTCTGATCTCCTCCCTATAGGCTGTTTCATTGTTATCGGTGATCTGGCCTACCACTGTTGTGTCATCGGCAAACTTAATGATGTGGTTGGAGTCGTGCTTGACCGTGCAGTCATGAGTGAACAGGGAGTACAGGAGGGGGCTGAGCACTCACCTCTGAGGGACCCCAGTGTTGAGAATCAGCGTGGCGGAAGTGTTGTTACCTACCCTTACCACCTTGGGGCAGCCTGTCAGGAAGTCCAGGATCCAGTTGAAGAGGGAGGTGTTTAGTCCCAGGATCCTTAGCTTATTGATGAGCTTTGAGGGCACTATGGTGTTGAACGCTGAGATGTAGTCAATGAATAGCATTCTTACATAAGTGTTCCTTTTGTCCAGGTGGGAAGGGCAGTGAGCAGACTGCATCATCTGTGGATCTGTTGGGGCGGTGTGCAAATTGGAGTGGGTCTAGGGTTTCTGGGATAATGATGTTTATATGAGCATTGGTCCTGGTCCTGATTTAAAGAATATCTAGCCTGGGTGAGGTGGAAGAGGAAGATGTGATTAACACGTATATCACAGACTACTGACAGGCTGTTTTACTGCTGTAGTCTTTAGAGGAGAATACTATATCACAGACTACTGACAGGCTGTTTTACTGATGTGGCCTTTAGAGGAGAATAATATATCACAGACTACTGACAGGCTGTTTTACTGATGTAGTCTTTAGAGGAGAATAATATGTCACAGACTACTGACAGGCTGTTTTACTGCTGTAGTCTTTAGAGGAGAATAATATATTACAGACTACTGACAGGCTGTTTTACTGCTGTAGTCTTTAGAGGAGAATACTATATCACAGACTACTGACAGGCTGTTTTACTGATGTAGTCTTTAGAGGAAAATAATATATCACAGACTACTGACAGGCTGTTTTACTGCTGTAGTCTTTAGAGGAGAATAATATGTCACAGACTACTGGCAGGCTGTTTTACTGCTGTAATCTTAAGAGGAGAATAATATGTCACAGACTACTGACAGGCTGTTTTACTGCTGTAGTCTTTAGAGGAGAATACTATATCACAGACTACTGACAGGCTGTTTTATTGCTGTAATCTTAAGAGGAGAATAATAGCTCCAAAAGTGATCTAAAATAAGGTTACAGAAAGATGTACAATTTATATCTTGCAGTTTAATGAATAGGGCAGTGGAAACACACTCACACACACACACTTATCCATGGCCGTGGTCAGCATTATCAAGAAGGTCACACCCACTCCCTGTTTATGTTGCCCATGATTACAATAGACATCCAGATATTAAACATCACAGGGCTCCTTTTCCCGGCTAAATACACCCAGGGATGAAACATCACAGGTCTCTTTTACCCGGCTAAATACACCCAGAGATTAAACATCACAGGTCTCTTTTACCCAGCTAAATACACCCAGAGATTAAACATCACAGGTCTCTTTTACCCGGCTAAATACACCCAGAGATTAAACATCACAGGTCTCGTTTACCCGGCTAAATACACCCAGAGATTAAACATCACAGGGCTCTTTCACCTGGCTAAATACACCCAGAGATTAAACACTGCAGGGGTCTTTTACCCAGCTAAATACACCCAGATATTGGACATCACTGGGTTCTCTCACCCGGCTAAATATAGCCAGATACAATCAGCGACCATGACCAGCCAACCCAACCCAGCCCAGCCTGTCACCCCAGAGCTTCCCCTGTAGTGGAACTGACAGTCTCTCAGCTTGATGGGGAGGTGTGTTTTGTGCACATGCAGATTGTCTGCTGTTGCTTTTTAATTTAAGACTCAATCAACAGAACCATGGAAGGCCGTAGGACGAAATCATCAAATCATGACCCTCCTAACTATGGGTGTAAAGGAAAGGGTGGATACCTAGTCAGTTGTGCAACTGAATGCATTCAACTGAAATGTGTCTTCGGTATACATATTCGTACTGAACCATTCGTTATGGTGACCTCAGTCTGTCATACTGAGGCTAGGATCACAGTCTGACATACTGAGTATAGTGTCACAGTCTGTCATACCGAGGCTAGTGTCAGTCTGCTGTCATACTGAGGCTAGGATCACAGTCTGACATACTGAGGCTAGGATCACAGTCTGACATACTGAGTATAGTGTCACAGTCTGTCATACCGAGGCTAGTGTCAGTCTGTCATACTGAGGCTAGGATCACAGTCTGTCAAACTGAGGCTAGGATCTCAGTTTGTCATACCAAGGCTAGTGTCACAGTCTGTCATACTGAGGCTAGTTTCACAGTCTGTCATACCGAGGCTAGTGTCACAGTCTGTCAAACTGAGGCTAGTGTCACATTCTGTCATACCGAGGCTAGTTTCACAGTCTGTCATACCGAGGCTAGGATTACAGCATGTCATACTGAGGCTAGGATCACAGTCTGTCATACTGAGGCTAGGATCACAGTCTGTCAAACCAAGGCTAGTTTCACAGTCTGTCATATTGAGGCTAGGATTACAGTCTGTCATACCGAGGCTAGGATCACAGTATGTCATATTGAGGCTTGTGTCACAGTCTGTCATACTGAGGCTAGTTTCACAGTCTGTCATACTGAGGCTAGTATCACAGTCTGTCATATTGAGGCTAGCATCACAGTATGTCATATTGAGGCTAGTGTCACAGTATGTCATATTGAGGCTAGTGTCACAGTCTGTCATACTGAGGCTAGGACCACAGTCTGTCATACTGAGGCTAGGACCACAGTCTGTCATACTGAGGATAGTATCACAGTCTGTCATACTGAGGTTAGTATCACAGTCTGTCATACTGAGGCTAGTGTCACAGTCTATCATACTGAGGCTAGTATCACAGACTGTCATATTGAGGCTAATGTCACAGTCTGTCATACTGAGGCTAGTGTCACAGTCTGTCATGATGAGGCTAGTGTCACAGTCTGTCATACTGTTGGTGTGGAAAGAATTATAGGTCCTGGCTCTGGCAAGTTCTCCCTAACAAACACTTACTTATCAGGTATCTGGTGCAGGTCAAACCAGGTCAAAAGGTCATCTTTCTCCTAACAAACACTTGCAGCAGATACCTGATCAAAGGGTCATATCTCTCTTTGTTGTTTACTGATAAGTTAATCATTAGTTTGGGATCATCTGGTGGTGGAGGGGTGGGGAGGGGTGGTTGGCTCCTCTTAGGTAAGAATTCACAGAGTTCAACTGGGGGTCTACTGGATACTGGAGGGGAAAGGTTATGTGTGTGTGTGTGTGTGTGTGTGTGTGTGTGTGTGTGTGTGTGTGTGTGTGTGTGTGTGTGTGTGTGTGTGTGTGTGTGTGTGTGTGTGTGTGTTTGTGTGTGTGTGTGTGTGTGTGTGTTATTCCTTGCACATCTTTAGATCAACACGGCAGCTGTTCACCCCTTACCAGAATGACCCTGTGTCTTCTGAAACAGGGGGAAATATCATAGTCTAATAACCAGGACATCTATCCACTCATTAAATTAATTTTACCCCCTTTTCCATGGAATCCAATTGTCTGTCTTGTCTCATCGCTGCAACTCCCATACGGACTCGGGAGAGGCGAAGGTCGAGAGCCATGCGTCCTCCAAAACCCATCCCAAACAAGCCGCACTGCTTCTTAACACAGCGTGCATCCGATCCGGAAGCCAGCCGCACCAATATGTTGGAGAAAACACTGTACACGTAGCGACCTGGTCAGCGTGCGCCTAGCCCGCCACAGGAGTCGCTAGTGTGCGATGAGACAAGGATATCCCTGCCGGCCAAACCCTCCCTAACCCGGAAGACACTAGGCCGATTGTGCTCCGCCCCATGGGCCTTCCGGTTTGAGCCGGCTGCGACAGAGCCTGGGCTCTGCAGTCTCTGGGGGCACAGCCTTAGACCACTGCGCCTACCGAGAGGCCCCATCTATCCACTAATTGAGCTGAGGGCAAAACCCAGTCACTTTGTTAACTCCTCTAAGCATTCAACCATATTCCCTCTTTAGTGCACTACTTTTGACCAGAGATTTATAGGCTCTGGTGAAAAGAAGTGCACAATGTAGGGAATATGGTGCCATTTGGAACGCAGCCTTTGTAATAGGACTCTGCCATCCCGTCCCTAAGGACCATTGATGGTGTGAAGATTTCCTGTAATGTGGTTAACTGCTACCTCATCTTAAGCCCTTACTCTAAAACCTGGCTGTGCCACGATATTGTGGAGGTCTTTTGGAGGTTGAGGTCCCCGAGCCTAGCCGGAAAAAGAATTGTGTCTAAATGACTTGGCATGGAAATGATGTTGATGAAGCGTGGGGTTGTTCAGGCAAGGTCAGGCATCTAGCTGTCAGCTCACGTTTGGGACTAATCGTTGATATATGCCTGGGCCTATATTTTCTCTACACTGGTTTCCTCCTCTGCCCCATTTATCTCTCTAACGTAACTGCCACACAAAGTATGACTACATGTCCCCAACTGACCACTCCTGTCATCTCCTTCACAAGGAGGCCTGCTAATTGAGAGAAGTGTTTAGAAAAAGTAGAGCTTTGACCTTAGTTTGCCGTCACAGATCTTTCACGTTACAAATGACATCCCTCCAGGCCGGCTGCTCTCAATGGCACTCATAGCCATCCGTAGCATGAAATAGTTAGCAGTAGACTGTGAGATCCACCTCTTGGTCTGGACAGATGGCATCGGGTTATGTGTTAATGTTTTTCAAAGAATTGTAATGGAAAGTGATATCCAGTATGTGTCTTGAACACACTGATGCTCTTGTACAAAATGTTTTTGGGGAAGATGACTTCCATAGAAAATAATATAGCCATCTCCTCCGGCACCATATTAATAATGGCGCCGAAGGGGATGGCTGCCATTTTTCGGGCTCCTAACCAACTGTGCTATTTTGTTTGTTTTTTCGCAATGTTTGTAACTAATTTTGTACATAATGTCTGTGAGCTTCTGGATATCAGAACAACGATTACTCACCTCGAACTGGACAAAGATTTTTTACTTTAATTGGTTTCAACTCTAAAGATGTACTGCTTTCAGGCCCAAATCCCCGTCATTAGCGTGAAGAAAATGTGGAGATACCGAGGGAGAAGGTTTGGATGCCTTATTTGGATTCATAGGTGAGTGAGTAAATCACCATTACCATCGGTTCTATTGGCCAATGTGCAACATCACTGGAAAACAAACGGAATGATCTACAGTCAAGACTATCCTACCAACAGGATACTAAAAACTGTAATATTTTACATTTCACAGAGTAGTGGCTGAACGACGACACGGATAATGTAGAGCTGGCTGGGTTTTCCATGCATCGGCAAGACAGATCAGCTGGGTCTGGTAAGAAGAGATGCAGGGGTGTGTCTATCTGTCAATCACTGCTGGTGCGCGATGTCTAATATTAAAGAAGTCTCGAGGTATTTCTCACCTGCCTCATAAAAAGCTGTAGACCACACTATCCACAAAGAGAGTTCTCATCTGTATTATTCATAGCCATCTATTTACCACCACAAAATGATGCTGGCACTAAGGCTGCACGCAATGAGCTATATAAGGCCAAAAAGCAAACAAGAAAATGCTCATCCAGAAGCGGCGCTCCTAGTGGCCGGGGACTTTAATGCAGGCAAACATGAATCCATTTTACCTAATTTCTACCAGCTTGTCAACGTGTGCAACCAGAGGGAAAAAAACTCCACCTTTCCTCCACATAAAGAGACGCATTCAAAGCTCTCCCTGGCCTCCATTTAGCAAATCTGACCAGTATTATATCCTCCTGATTCCTGCTTACAAGCCAAAACTAAAGCAGGAAGTACCAGTGACTCATTTAATACGGAAGTGGTCAGATGACGCGATGACTGTTGCTAACACAGACTGGAATATGTTCCGTGATTCATCCAATTGCATTGAGGAGTATACCACCTCAGTCACTGGCTTCATAAATAAGTGCATTGACGACTTCGTCCCCACAGTGGCTGTACGTACACATCCCAACCAGAAGCAATGGATTACAGGCAACATCCGCACCAAGCAGAAGGCTAGATCTGACAATTTCAAGGAGCGGGAAACTATTCCAGGTGGTTATAAGAAATCCCGCTATGCCCTCAGACAAACCATCAACAGGCAAAGTGTCAATACAGGACTAAGATTGAATCCTACTACTCTGGCTCTGATGCTTGTTAGATGTGGCAGGGCTTGCAAACTCCTACAAACTACAAAGGGAAAGTCAGCCGCGAGATGCCCAGTGACGCAAGCCTAACAGACGAGCTAAATGCCTTCGATGCTCGCTTCGAAGCAAGTAACGCTGAAATATGCACGAGAGCACTCGCTCACACGACTGTGTGTTCACACTCTCCGTAGCCAACGTGAGTAAAACCTTTAGACAGGTCAACGTTCACAAGGCAGGGGCCAGACGGATTACCAGGGTGTGCACTCAGAGCATGTGCTGAGTAACTGGTAAATGTCTTCAATGACATTTTCAACCTCTCCCTGACCGAGTCTGTAATACCCACATGTTTCAAGTCCATAGTCCCTGTCTCCAAGAATATGAAGGTAACCTGCCTAAATGACTACTGCCCAGTAACACTCACGTCGGTAGCCATGAAGTGCTTTGAATGGCTGGGCTTGGCTCACATCAATACCATCATCCCGGAAACCCTAGACCCACTCCAATTTGCATACTGCCCCAACAGATCCACAATCTCAATTGCACTCCACACTGCCCTTTCCCACCTGGACAAAAGGAACACCTATGTGAGAATGCTGTTAATTGAATACAGCTCAGCGTTCAACACCATAGCGCCCATAAAACTCATCACTAAGCTAAGGACCCTAGGACCAAACACCTCCCCCTGCAACTGGATCCTGGACTTCCTGACGGACCGGCCCCAGACAGTATGGGTAGGCAACAACACATCTGTCTCGCTGATCCTCAACACTAGGGCCCTTCAGGGGTGTGTGCTTAGCCCCCTCCTGTACTCCCTGCTCACCCATGACTGCGTGGCTAGTCACGACTCCAACACCATCATTAAGTTTGCTGATGACACAACATTGGGGAGGCCTGATCACCGTCAACGATGGGACAGCCTGTAGGGAGGAGGTCAGAGACCTGGCAGTGTGGTGCCAGGACAACAACCTTTCCCTCAATGTGAGCATCGTGGACAAAGGAGCTAATCGTGGACCACAGGAAAAGGAGGGCCGATCAGGCCCCCATTAACATTGACATTGCTGTTGTGGAGAGGTTCGAGAGTTTCAAGTTCCTTGGTGTCCACATCACCAACAAACTATCATGGTCCAGATACACCAAGACAGTCGTGAAGAGGGCACGGCAACACTTGTTCCCACTCAGGAGACTGAAAAGATATGACATGGGTCCCCAGATCCTCAAAAAGTTCTACAGCTGCACCATCGACTGGTTGCATCACTGCCTGGTATGGCAACTGCTCGGCTTCGGACAATAAGACACTACAGAGGGTAGTGCGTACGGATCAACAGGGGCCAAGCTTCCTGCCATCCAGGACCTCTATACTAGGCGGTGTCAGAGGGAGGCCCAAAAAACTGTAAAATACTCCAGTAACCCAAGTCATAGACTGTTCTCTCTGCTATCACACGGCAAGCTGTACCAGAGCGCCAAGTCTAGGTCCAAAAGGATCCTTAACAGCTTCTACCCTCAAGCCATAAGACTGCTGCTGAACAATTAATCAAATGGCCACCTTGACTATTTACATTTACCCCCGCCCCCCCCAACCTTTGTTTTTACACTGCTGCTACTCGCTGTTTATTATCAATGCATAGTCACTTTACCCTTACCTACATGTACAAATTACCTGAACTTACCTGCATCTCCAGACATTGACTCAGTACCGCTACCCTCTGTATATGGCCCTGTTAATGTTATGTAATTTTATTGTGTTACTTTTTATTAAATGTTTTACTTTAGATTACTTAGTAAATGTTTTCTTAACTCTATTTCTTGAATTGCATTGTTGATTAGGGGCTTATAATTAAGTTATTCACGGTAAGGTATACCTGCTCTATTCGGCACATGTGACAAATAACGTTTGATTTGATTTGATATTCCTTTATGTTTCCTCTGCACCCCTCCATCACACTCATTATTGACAACCTCCCTTTTCTCTACGCTAGACTACCACCACCATTGCCATGACCATCGCCCTTTCCCCTGGCCCGTCTGTCCCGGCCCCAGCCATATAAAAATGTGTCAGGTTGCAGAGTTCAAGTCCTCCGAAATGTGAATCGAAACAGCTGCCCCTAATCACTTGCACAAGCCGGGCTTAAGGGCTTCTCAGTTTCACCCCTGATCTGCCTGGAATTTTGAATTTCCTGAGCAGAGATCAAATGGCACCAAGATTCACTGAGGCCTTTGATATACGGACACCCATCTCACCTGCCCTTCTGCATTGGGATTTACGCTTGACAACACATTCGGTGTCACCTCCGCTCCCGATGCTGGATCCCTGGAAACATTAGACCCCTTTGACGGTCTGCCCAGACATGATTTATTACATTTGTTGTGTCACGATATCGTTTCGCCAGTTAGTTTTAATTACTCTGGCTTCATTTCATCTGCTGATGTTCCTTCACCGCCCAGGATTAAGGGTGTTCTTTCACCCCCCAGGATTAAGGGTGTTCCTTCACCCCCCCAGGATTAAGGGTGTTCCTTCACCCCCCAGGATTAAGGGTGTTCCTTCACCCCCCAGGATCAAGGGTGTTCCTTCACCCCCCAGGATCAAGGGTGTTCCTTCACCCCCCAGGATCAAGGGCACCACATTACATTGAATTAGTTCACAACAAGGGCCAGGCCTTTAGGGGCCATTCCATAATACCATATCCACGGCAATGGCCGCTCAGCTCTCCTACCTCTCTCCTACAGTCATCACAATACACATCTCCCTTCTGCTCAAACACGTAAAAAACGTCCTTCCTCATGAAGCCCACGTGAAGCCCATGTGACACATGTCAATAAGGAAATTTGTCCCCTATGAGGAGGGTAAATAAAAGGTGGAGTTTGAGATTTGCAGAATTACTTGCTTGTTAGCCTCATATGGATGGCATTAGCTGCATGGCCTGATTGACAGGTGCTCCTGTGCCTAGCCGGAGGGAGAGGGAGTGGGAGATCAGACTCCATTAGATCCTAGGTAATAAGGAGAGGCTGTCCACAGCAGGCTTGGAGATGCTATCTGGACTGGCTGTGGCCTGTGGATGTTAGTGGGTCATACCTCTCCTCTTCTCTTCTCTCTTCTCTGCTCTATATGAGTGGGGAACTCAGCTCCTGCCTGTGTGCTTGCTAAGGCGGATCACCACTGACGGAAAGGATTCCTTACACAAGTGTATGGGTGTGTGTATGTGCCCACAAACCTAAATGTATATTTTTTTTATTGTGCTGTGTTCTATTCTAAAATAAGAATGTAACTTAAATATTGGCATGTGCGTAAAGTTAGCTACGTATGTAAAGTTCTTGAATTGTCAGATGTAATTATAAGGCTGTGGATTCTATGGCAAGCAAAGCTATTGCTTAACATTTAATGAGAGTTGAAGCTAGTTTTTTCAAAGCCTTCGGTTTGCCATTTTACAACTTTAGTTGAGCTTTTTGGACTACATACTCACTTTGATGCACCAAAAAGGTGTCCGTCCGATCAGAACATCTATTTACTCAACAGTATCTTTGCTGTCTAGTAAAAAGAATGCTGTGCTTCACCAATGGAGTGCTATCTATCATATAGCTAAAAGCATTACATCTAAACTAGCATCGCTAAAGCAAAGTATTATCCAATGTTGAAAACATTTTCCCATTTGCAGTGGCGGAAAGTACTCAAGTAAAAATACTTTAAAGTATTACCTAAATAGTTTTTGTGGTATCTCTGCTTTGCTAAATAAAAAAATAAAATAACTATTTCTATTTCTGACTACTTTTACTCCACTACGTTTTCCCTGACACCCAAATGTAGTTGTTACATTTTGAATGCTTAGCAGGTTAGAAAAATTATCCAATTCACACACTTATCAAGAGAACATCCCTGGTCATCCCTAGTGCCTCTGATCTGCAAGACTCACTAAATACATACGCTTTATAATTTCTACTTTTACTTTTGATTCTTAAGTATATTTAAAACCGAGTACTGTCAGACTTTTACTCAAGTAGTATTCTCCTGGGTGACTTTCACTTTTAATTTAGTCAGTGTTTATTATTTTACTCAAATATGACAATTGGGTACTTTTTCCACCACTGCCCAGTTGCTGTTAAACCTACCATGGTTCATTGGAGCCAAATGGTGAGAAGTTAAGGATGTAAATGTGCTTCCACAATGCCTTGACGAGGCTGCTGATTTAACGCCTGTCATTAAAATAATACATTACCAATGAGCGTTTTGCCTTAACAGTGAATAAAATGGCATTTCTGCTTCCTTCTAAAGGAGCACAAGAGACGCGGGGTCGAGTGTGAGAAGGAATCTTTGTGTGTTTTTTTCCCTCCGTTGCTAAGCTAAATGACTTAATGTTGGCTGGAGCCATAGGGAAGATTGGAGGGCTGCTGGACAATCAGAATTTATATTCCGAAGAGGATTGTGTTGCTGTGTGCGTGTGTGTATGCGTGTGTGTGCGTGTGTGCGTGTGTGTGCGTGTGTGTGTGTGTGTGTGCGTGCGTGCGTGTGTGTGTGTGCGTGTGTGCGTGTGCGTGTGTGTGCGTGTGTGTGCGTGTGTGCGTGTGTGTGCGTGTGCGTGTGTGTGTGTGCGTGCGTGCGTGTGTGTGCGTGTGTGTGGGGGTGTGCGTGTGTGTGCGTGTGTGTGTGTGCGTGTGTGTGTGTGCGTGTGCGTGTGTGTGGGGGTGTGCGTGTGCGTGTGGGTGTGCGTGCACGTGTGTGTGTGTGTGTGTGTGTGTGTGTGTGTGTGTGTGGGTGTGCGTGCACGTGTGTGTGTGTGTGTGTGTGTGTGTGTGTGTGTGTGTGTGTGTGTGGACGGCGAGACTGAGAAAAGAGGAAAAGTGGTGCTATGTTTTGTACTTTTTGTTCTTGGGTTCCTCTGAACCTGTCCTGTGCTAATTACATAAATCACAGAAATAAAGGGCCTTTGCATTCACCCACTGCTGAAGGAAGAGCAACTGACCATTTTTTGACCTCTTTGTGTGGAACCCCCCCACACACACACACACAACTACCTCACTTCTTAATTGGAAATCCACCCACCACCAGACTCGCTCTCAAGACTGGCTGGTTCTAGAAGTTCCTCGGGTCTCCACAGAGTCCAGGAACAATACCTTTAGTTATTGTGCCCCTAGCGAATGGAATGACCTGTAGTCCACTTTGAGGCTTGACTCTCTGGTCTCGAAGGATCAGTTCAGGACTTTGATGGGGAATGTGGTGAAGGAGAACTGCACTTGTTTTGATTGATGTTTGATTGATGTTAAATTTGATGTCACTTTTAAATTTGATTTGTTGAAATGGGAAATTGATAGTGTTGTTTTGAGACTGACTTGGTTTATTGTTCCCAGGGCACCCTTGAAAATGAGACCCAGGTCTCAATGAGTTTCCACTGGTTAAATAATAAAATAAATGCATGCATCTGTGTGTGTGTTTGGAGGGGTGTTAGTGAAGGTGACAGAGGAAAATCACTCTGATCCACATCTAATTGATGCTTAGAATACATGACCTACAGATTACCCCCTGACATTCCTCTGTCCTCTCTTCTGTCTCCATCTTCCCACCCCCACCCACTCTCCCAAACATAAACACAATTTCCAACATGAGCCAACGGCACATGCCAGCTGATGAGGATGAGGTTACGCACGCTCCCACCATCAAACACCCACCCCCAAAAAAACAATTGTGCTCTCTCTCCCTCTTTTAAGTTGTTGTGTGTGTGAGAGAGAGAGAGAGAGAGAGAGAGATGTAAGAGAGAATGATAAAGAGATAACGAAATAGACAGACAGAAGGAGAGATAAATCATGTGATAACTGTGTGCTGCTTTGTCTTAAGGCCTCTGCTAATAACCTTGGTCGAAGGCAAGATTTATGGGCCTGGAGAACCATGATCCCTCAGTGAATGTGAGCTTCTTAGAAACGCTTCTGTTATCCCCTTCTCTGACTAACCCTAGCCCAGCCTCCACCAACTCTAACACATGTCACTGGTTCAAACTGCCATGTCGGTCTGTGTCCATACAAGCAAACATCGTAGTCCATCAGCAACACTTTCTTTGACCCTCTAGCTTCCCCACACCACTTAGACTAAGGTCAGCTAGCCTCTAGCTTCACCAAAACACTTAGACTAAGGACAACAAGCCTCTAGCTTCATCACACCACTTAGACTAAGGTCAGCTAGCCTCTAGCTTCACCAAAACACTTAGACTAAGGACAACAAGCCTCTAGCTTCACCACAAAACTTAGACTAAGGACAGCTAGCAGGTAGCTGACCTGAATCAAAAGACAATAAATACATCAGCAGGTGAGATATCAGCCTGAAGCAGGTTCATTGAGTATAGTCAGTTCAACAGTTCAACATGTATAGTCCAGTTCAACAAATACAGTCCAGTTCAACATGTATAGTCCAGTTCAACATGTATAGTCCAGCTCAAAATGTATAGTCCAGTTCAACAAATACAGTCCAGTTCAACATGTATAGTCCAGCTCAACATGTATAGTCCGGTTCAACAAATACAGTCCAGTTCAACATGTATAGTTCACATCAACATGTGTTGTCCAGTTCAACATGTATAGTTCACATCAACATGTATAGTCCAGTTCAACATGTATAGTTCACATCAACATGTGTTGTCCAGTTCAACATGTATAGTCCAGTTCAACATGTATAGTTCACATCAACATGCATAGTCCAGTTCAACAAATACAGTCCAGTTCAACATGTATAGTCCAGCTCAACATGTATAGTCAAGTTCAACATGTATAGTCCAGTTCAGCATGTATAGTCCAGTTCAACATGTATAGTCCACTTCATCATGTATAGTCCAGCTCAACATGTATAGTCCAGTTCAACAAATACAGTCCAGCTCAACATGTATAGTCCAGTTCAACATGTTTAGTTCACTTCAACATGTATAGTCCAGTTCAACAAATACAGTCCAGTTCAACATGTATAGTCCAGCTCAACATGTTTAGTTCACTTCAACATGTATAGTCCAGTTCAACATGTTTAGTTCACTTCAACATGTATAGTCCAGTTCAACATGTTTAGTTCACTTCAACATGTATAGTCCAGTTCAACATGTATAGTCCACTTCATCATGTATAGTCCAGTTCAACATGTATAGTTCACATCAACATGCATAGTCCAGTTCAACAAATACAGTCCAGTTCAACATGTATAGTCCAGTTCAACATGTATAGTCCAGTTCAACAAATACAGTCCAGTTCAACATGTATAGTCCAGCTCAACATGTATAGTCAAGTTCAACATGTATAGTCCAATTCAGCGTGTATAGTCCAGTTCAACATGTCTAGTCCACTTCATCATGTATAGTCCAGCTCAACATGTATAGTCCAGTTCAACAAATACAGTCCAGTTCAACATGTATAGTCCAGTTCAACATGTTTAGTTCACTTCAACATGTATAGTCCAGTTCAACAAATACAGTCCAGTTCAACATGTATAGTCCAGCTCAACATGTATAGTCCAGTTCAACATGTATAGTCCAGTTCAGCGTGTATAGTCCAGTTCAACATGTATAGTTCACTTCAAAATGTATAGTTCACTTCAACATGTATAGTCCAGTTCAACATGTATAGTTCACTTCAACTGTCACGCCCTGACCTGAGAGAGCCTTTTTATGTCTCTATTTTTGGTTGATCAGGGTGTGATTCGGGTGGGCATTCTATGTTCTATTTTCTATGTTTATGTATTTCTTTGCTTTGGCCGGGTATGGTTCTCAATCAGGGACAGCTGTCTATCGTTGTCTCTGATTGGGAATCATACTTAGGCAGGCTTCTTTCCCTGTTGTTTTGTGGGTAGTTAACTTTGTTAGTGGCATGATAACCCAGTTAAACTTCACGGTCATTTATTTTTTTTGTTGGCGACATTCATTCCATAATAAAGGAATATGCACTTTGGTATACTTCTTACGACTCCCGTGACTTCAACATGTATAGTCCGGTTCAACATGTATAGTCCGGTTCAACAGTTATAGTTCAGTTCAACATGTATAGTCCAGTTCAACATGTATAGTCCAGTTCAACATGTATAGTCAACTTCAACATGTACAGTCCGGTTCAGCATGTATAGTCCACTTCAACATGTATAGTCCAGTTCAACATGTATAGTCCGGTTCAACATGTACAGTCCAGTTCAACATGTATAGTCCAGTTCAGCATGTATAGTCCACTTCAACATGTATTGTCCAGTTCAACATGTATAGTCCGGTTCAACATGTATAGTCCGGTTCAACATGTATAGTCCACTTCAACATGTATTGTCCAGTTCAACATGTATAGTCCGGTTCAACAGTTATAGTTCAGTTCAACATGTATAGTCCAGTTCAACATGTATAGTCCAGTTCAACATGTATAGTCCGGTTCAACATGTACAGTCCAGTTCAACATGTATAGTCCAGTTCAGCATGTATAGTCCACTTCAACATGTATTGTCCAGTTCAACATGTACAGTCCGGTTCAGCATGTATAGTCCACTTCAACATGTATAGTCCACTTCAACATGTATAGTCCAGTTCAACATGTATAGTCCACTTCAACATGTATAGTCCAGTTCAACATGTATAGTCCGGTTCAACATGTACAGTCCAGTTCAACATGTATAGTCCAGTTCAGCATGTATAGTCCACTTCAACATGTATTGTCCAGTTCAACATGTATAGTCCACTTCAACATGTATAGTCCAGTTCAACATGTATAGTCCACTTCAACATGTATAGTCCAGTTCAACATGTATAGTCCGGTTCAACATGTACAGTCCGGTTCAGCATGTATAGTCCACTTCAACATGTATAGTCCACTTCAACATGTATAGTCCAGTTCAACATGTACAGTCCGGTTCAACATGTATAGTCCTACTTCAACATGCATAGTCCAGTTCAACATGTATAGTCCAGTTCAACATGTATAGTCCAGGTCAACATGGACAGTCCGGTTCAACTGGGGCGGCAGGGTAGCCTATTGGTTAGAGCGTTGGACTAGTAACCGGAAGGTTGCGAGTTCAAACCCCCGAGCTGACAAGGTACAAATCTGTCGTTCTGCCCCTGAACAGGCAGTTAACCCACTGTTCCCAGGCCGTCATTGAAAATAAGAATTTGTTCTTAACTGACTTGCCTGGTTAAATAAAGGTAAAAAAAAAAAAAAAAAAAAAAAACATGTATAGTCCAGGTCAACATGTACAGTCCGGTTTAACATGTATAGTCCAGTTCAACATGTATAGTTCACATCAACATGTACAGTCCGGTTTAACATGTATAGTCCAGTTCAACATGTATAGTTCACATCAACATGTATAGTCCAGTTCAACATGTATAGTCCAGGTCAACATGTATAGTCCAGTTCAACATGTATAGTTCACATCAACATGTATAGTCCAGTTCAACATGTATAGTCCAGTTCAACATGTATAGTCCAGTTCAACATGTATAGTTCACATCAACATGTGTTGTCCAGTTCAACATGTATAGTTCACATCAACATGTGTTGTCCAGTTCAACATGTATAGTTCACATCAACATGTGTTGTCCAGTTCAACATGTATAGTCCAGTTCAACATGTATAGTTCACATCAACATGTACAGTCCGGTTTAACATGTATAGTCCAGTTCAACATGTATAGTTCACATCAACATGTATAGTCCAGTTCAACATGTATTGTCATGTACTGTCATGTTGTGTCTTGTCTCTGTCCTTTCCCTTCACCCTGTCTCCCTCTGCTGGTCGTTGTTAGGTTACCTTTCCACCCCCTCTTTCCCCCAGCTGTGCCTTGTCTCCTCCTAACCACCTCGTCACCCCTTTTCCCACCTGTTCCCTTTTTCCCTCTGATTAGTCCCCTATATCTCTCTCTGTTTTTGTTCCTGTCCTTGTCGGATTCTTGTTTGTTGTGTTTCATGCCTGAACCAGACTGTCGTCATGTTTGCTGTAACCTTGTCTTGTCCTGTCGGAATCTGCCGGTCCGTCTGAGCCTACCTATGTTTGGTAATTAAAGAAGCTCTGTTTAAGTTAATTCGCTTTTGGGTCCTCATTCACGCACCGTAACAGAAGAATCCGACCAAGAATGGACCCAGCGACTTCGGATCCTCTCCACTCAGCCGTCGGGATCCAGGGAGCGATGCTAGGCAGACACGAGCAGGAAGTGTCTGCTGCTCGACATGCCGTTGAGACCCTGGCCACCCAAGTCTCCAACCTCAAGGAACAGGTTCACCATCTCCGCCTCGATCCACCGGCCACTTCCAGGGCTTTCGAATCTCCGGAGCCCAGAATCAATAACCCGCCGTGTTACTCTGGGGAGCCCACTGAATGCCGCTCGTTCCTCACCCAGTGTGATATTGTGTTTTCTCTCCAGCCCAACACTTACTCCAGGAGCACTGCTCGTGTCGCCTACGTCATATCTCTCCTTATTGGACGGGCTCGTGAGTGGGGCACGGCAATCTGGGAGGCAAGGGCTGAGTGTACTAACCAGTATCAGGACTTTAAGGAGGAGATGATACGGGTTTTTGATCGATCTGTTTTTGGGGAGGAGGCTTCCAGGGCCCTGTCTTCCCTATGTCAAGGCAATCGATCCATAACAGACTACTCTATTGAGTTTCGCACTCTTGCTGTCTCCAGTGGCTGGAACGAGCCGGCCTTGCTCGCTCGTCTTCTGGAGGGTCTCCGCGCAGAGGTAAAGGATGAGATTCTCTCCCGGGAGGTTCCTTCCAGCGTGGATTCCTTGATTGAACTCGCTATTCGCATTGAGCGACGGGTTGATCTTCGTCACCGAGCTCGTGGAAAGGAGCTCGCGCTCTCCGTCGCCCCCCTCTCCGCATCACTACCATCTTCCTCTGCCGGCTCGGGTGCTGAGCCCATGCAGCTGGGAGGTATCCGCATCTCGACTAAGGAGAGGGAACGGAGAATCACCAACCGCCTCTGTCTCTACTGCGGTTCCGCTGGTCATTTTGTCACTTCATGTCCAGTAAAAGGCCAGAGCTCGTCAGTAAGCGGAGGGCTACTGGTGAGCGCTACTACTCCTGTCTCTCCTTCAAGATCCTGCACTACCTTGTCGGTCCATCTACGCTGGACCGGTTCGTCAGCTTCCTGCAGTGCCTTAATAGACTCTGGGGCGGAGGGCTGTTTTATGGACGAGACCTGGGCTCGGGAACATGACATTCCTCTCAGACAGTTAAGGGAGTCCACGGCCTTGTTCGCCCTGGATGGTAGTCCTCTCCCCAGGATTCAGCGTGAGACGCTACCTTTAACCCTCACTGTTTCTGGTAATCATAGTGAAACCATTTCTTTTTTAATTTTTCGTTCACCTTTTACACCTGTTGTTTTGGGCCATCCCTGGCTAGTTTGTCATAATCCTTCCATTAATTGGTCTAGTAATTCTATCCTCTCCTGGAACGTCTCTTGTCATGTGAAATGTTTAATGTCTGCTATCCCTCCTGTTTCCTCTGTCTCTTCTTCACAGGAGGAGCCTGGTGATTTGACAGGGGTGCCGGAGGAATATCACGATCTGCGCACGGTGTTCAGTCGGTCCAGGGCCACCTCTCTTCCTCCACACCGGTCGTATGATTGTAGTATTGATCTCCTTCCGGGAACCACCCCCCCCCCGGGGTAGACTATACTCTCTGTCGGCTCCCGAACGTAAGGCTCTCGAAGATTATTTGTCTGTAGCTCTTGACGCCGGTACCATAGTCCCCTCCTCCTCTCCCGCCGGAGCGGGGGTTTTTTTTGTCAAGAAGAAGGACGGGTCTCTGCGCCCCTGCATAGATTATCGAGGGCTGAATGACATAACAGTGAAGAATCGTTATCCGCTTCCTCTTATGTCTTCAGCCTTCGAGATCCTGCAGGGAGCCAGGTTTTTCACTAAGTTGGACCTTCGTAACGCTTACCATCTCGTGCGCATCAGGGAGGGGGACGAGTGGAAGACGGCGTTTAACACTCCGTTAGGGCACTTTGAATACCGGGTTCTTCCTTTCGGCCTCGCTAACGCTCCAGCTGTCTTTCAGGCATTAGTCAATGATGTCCTGAGAGACATGCTGAACATCTTTGTTTTCGTTTACCTTGACGATATCCTGATTTTTTCACCGTCACTCCAGATTCATGTTCAGCACGTTCGACGTGTCCTCCAGCGCCTTTTAGAGAATTGTCTTTTTGTGAAGGCTGAGAAGTGCACTTTTCATGCCTCCTCCGTCACATTTCTCGGTTCTGTTATTTCCGCTGAAGGCATTAAGATGGATCCCGCTAAGGTCCAAGCTGTCATTGATTGGCCCGTCCCTAAGTCACGCGTCGAGCTGCAGCGCTTTCTCGGCTTCGCGAACTTCTATCGTCGTTTCATCCGTAATTTCGGTCAGGTGGCAGCTCCTCTCACAGCCCTTACTTCTGTCAAGACGTGCTTTAAGTGGTCCGTTTCCGCCCAGGGAGCTTTTGATCTCCTCAAGAATCGTTTTACATCCGCTCCTATCCTTGTTACACCTGACGTCTCTAGACAGTTCGTTGTCGAGGTTGACGCGTCAGAGGTGGGCGTGGGAGCCATTCTTTCTCAGCGCTCCCTCTCTGACGACAAGGTCCACCCATGCGCGTATTTTTCTCATCGCCTGTCGCCGTCGGAACGTAACTATGATGTGGGTAACCGCGAACTGCTCGCCATCCGGTTAGCCCTAGGCGAATGGCGACAGTGGTTGGAGGGGGCGACCGTTCCTTTTGTCGTTTGGACTGACCATAGGAACCTTGAGTACATCCGTTCTGCCAAACGACTTAATGCGCGTCAGGCGCGTTGGGCGCTGTTTTTCGCTCGTTTCGAGTTCGTGATTTCTTATCGTCCGGGCTCTAAGAACACCAAGCCTGATGCTTTGTCTCGTCTCTTCAGTTCTTCAGTAGCCTCCACTGACCCCGAGGGGATTCTCCCTGAGGGGCGTGTTGTCGGGTTGACTGTCTGGGGAATTGAGAGGCAGGTAAAACAAGCGCTCACTCACACTCCGTCGCCGCGCGCTTGTCCTAGGAACCTTCTTTTCGTTCCCGTTCCTACTCGTCTGGCCGTTCTTCAGTGGGCTCACTCTGCCAAGTTAGCCGGCCACCCTGGCGTTCGGGGTACGCTTGCTTCCATTCGCCAGCGTTTTTGGTGGCCCACCCGGGAGCATGACACGCGTTGTTTCGTGGCTGCTTGTTCGGTCTGCGCGCAGACTAAGTCCGGTAACTCTCCTCCTGCCGGCCGTCTCAGGCCGCTTCCTATTCCTTCTCGACCGTGGTCTCACATCGCCTTAGATTTTGTCACCGGACTGCCTTCGTCAGCGGGGAAGACTGTTATTCTTACGGTTGTCGATAGGTTCTCTAAGGCGGCTCATTTCATTCCCCTTGCTAAGCTTCCTTCTGCTAAAGAGACGGCACAAATCATCATCGAGAATGTTTTCAGAATTCATGGCCTTCCGTCAGACGTCGTTTCGGACAGAGGTCCGCAATTCACGTCTCAATTTTGGAGGGAGTTTTGCCGTTTGATTGGGGCTTCCGTCAGTCTCTCTTCCGGCTTTCACCCCCAGTCTAACGGTCAAGCAGAACGGGCCAATCAGACTATTGGTCGCATCTTACGCAGTCTTTCTTTTCGTAACCCTGCGTCTTGGTCAGAACAGCTCCCCTGGGCAGAATACGCCCACAACTCGCTTCCTTCGTCTGCGACCGGGCTATCTCCTTTTCAGAGTAGCCTCGGGTACCAGCCTCCGCTGTTCTCATCTCAGTTCGCCGAGTCCAGCGTCCCCTCCGCTCAGGCTTTTGTCCAACGTTGCGAGCGCACCTGGAAGAGGGTCAGGTCTGCACTTTGCCGTTATAGGACGCAGACTGTGAGGGCTGCTAATAAGCGTAGAACTAAGAGTCCTAGATATTGTCGCGGTCAGAGAGTTTGGCTCTCCACTCAGAACCTTCCCCTTAAGACGGCTTCTCGCAAGTTGACCCCGCGGTTCATTGGTCCGTTCCGTATTTCTCGGGTCATTAATCCTGTCGCAGTTCGACTTCTTCTTCCGCGATACCTTCGTCGCGTCCACCCGGTCTTCCATGTCTCCTGCATCAAGCCCGTCCTTCGCGCCCCCGCTCGTCTTCCCCCCCCCCCCCCCATCCTTGTCGAGGGCGCACCCATCTACAGGGTCCGTAGAATTTTGGACATGCGTCCTCGGGGCCGTGGTCACCAGTACCTCGTAGATTGGGAGGGGTACGGTCCTGAGGAGAGGAGTTGGGTTCCCTCTCGGGACGTGCTGGACCGTGCGCTGATCGAGGATTTCCTCCGTTGCCGCCAGGTTTCCTCCTCGAGTGCGCCAGGAGGCGCTCGGTGAGTGGGGGGGTACTGTCATGTACTGTCATGTTGTGTCTTGTCTCTGTCCTTTCCCTTCACCCTGTCTCCCTCTGCTGGTCGTTGTTAGGTTACCTTTCCACCCCCTCTTTCCCCCAGCTGTGCCTTGTCTCCTCCTAACCACCTCGTCACCCCTTTTCCCACCTGTTCCCTTTTTCCCTCTGATTAGTCCCCTATATCTCTCTCTGTTTTTGTTCCTGTCCTTGTCGGATTCTTGTTTGTTGTGTTTCATGCCTGAACCAGACTGTCGTCATGTTTGCTGTAACCTTGTCTTGTCCTGTCGGAATCTGCCGGTCCGTCTGAGCCTACCTATGTTTGGTAATTAAAGAAGCTCTGTTTAAGTTAATTCGCTTTTGGGTCCTCATTCACGCACCGTAACATGTATAGTCCAGGTCAACATGTATAGTCCAGTTCAACATGTATAGTCCAGTTCAAGATGTATAGTCCAGTTCAACATGTATAGTCCAGTTCAACATGTATAGTTCACATCAACATGTATAGTCCACTTCAACATGTACAGTTCACATCAACATGTCTAGTCCAGTTCAACATGTATAGTCCAGGTCAACATGTATAGTCCAGTTCAACATGTATAGTCCAGTTCAAGATGTATAGTCCAGTTCAACATGTATAGTCCAGTTCAACATGTATAGTTCACATCAACATCTACAGTCGAGGTCAACATGTATAGTTCACATCAACATGTATAGTCCAGTTCAACATGTATAGTTCACTTCAACATGTGTTGTCCAGTTCAACATGTAAACTCCAGTTAATCTGTTTTGATAGAAACCGTCCTCACAGAACTAAATGATTTTCGGAGTATTGAGTTAATTCCTTGAATTTATCCTTAAGGTTATGTCACACTAAAATGGCCCTCTCTTCCAGTTCAGTTGTGCCTGCTGGTCTGAGTGTTCTGGGTGTAGTGGTTGAGTGGAGGGAGGTCTCCCTGCTTTAATTCGGCCCTGTGTACTGTAGTAATAGTCATCTCTGGCTCACTGGTCTCTCACTCAGGCCTGCTAATGGGACTTTAACAGCCGAGGCAGTAATTTATAGCCTCGGGCCGGCTAAGGGCACTGGGAACCCTTCTGCTGCGCCTCCAGTTCAACACACTCAATGAGGGAGCAAGGCACAACACAACACTCACTAATTTGTTTATTGCTTCGTTCAGGGCAGTACTCCTCCCCCTCTCGCCCCTCGCCTCTCACCCCTTGACCCTCCCCCTCTCTCTCCCTCTATCTCTCCCTCTCTCTCTCTCTCTCCCGCTCTCTCTCTCTCTCTCTCTCTCTCTCTATTTTTCTCTCTCTCCTCATTGATTCCTGGTTAAACCTGAGAGGAACTGAAGGTGCTGAAGAGAGCGTGTGAGTGGTGTCTGTATAGAGAGGGTCTCCTAATGTATATCCAGGATGGTGCAGTAAACCTTAGCTGACCCTGGGGCAACCGCACCTCCCTAAAAGATAAACAGAGCCAGCATAAAGCTTATTCTGTCTTTCATGGGTGACTCAGAAACCAAACAGTTTAGCTGCACAGTCCCTGAGGTCATAGCAAAAACTCGCTGTGTGTGTGCGTGCGTGTGTGTACAATCAAATCAAACAGTACGTGGGATAAGTATCTGATGAAATTCTTGTGACTGATGGCATCAGGCTTGGTGCCAGGGTGACAGATAAACAGGAGCAGGGGTTGAGGCAGAGGGGTGGTGGTTCACCACGGAGTCGGCTGACCTGGCAGGTCTCCTGCTCAAATTCTACTGATACAACTTTAATCAGACCTAATCTGCTTATCAGCCTCCCGGGACGCTGATCAGCCTAACGTGCTTACGGGATGCATGGACCCGTAAGATGCTGCCACTCGAAAGCATTAGGTAGGCTGCCGAGGGTTTTTACTCTTAATAATATTAATAATCTGATTAATTAAAATATACTATATAGAAAGAGAAGGAACTCCTCTCTCTTTCTTTCTCCCTCCTCTCTCTGTCTCTCTTTCTCTCTCTCTCTCTCTTTCTCTGTCTCTCTCGTGACACATTCCTCAACACATTCTAGCACACACAAAAGGGGGAGATGTTGTCGTTGAACAGCCAGGTTACCCATGATACAAGTCAGTATTCAACGTTCATCCATGTCTGGATGAAAGCGGCCACAAGGGGCAACAGTGAGCACTGTTACCTTCATTTAGGTTTCAGTTGGCATTGTGGACGGGGATGGTATATGGGCGTAAGCATCTACCTCTGATTCCAAAGGTTGCAAGTTTGAATCCAGCGATAAAAAGTTGTTATTTAGATTTTTGTTGTAATCAGATCCCAAACCTTTACCCTTGCCTTGACCATTCCATTGCCTAAATTTTACCCTAACCTTAAACATTCAGAGTTAATGCCTCCATTTACCCTGAAACACTTTGTCATTTGACTTTTGCAACAACTTCTAAATATGTATGAAACATGGATAAACATCTAATTCTGACATGAGACTGTGAGAGCTAGTTGGGTTAAAAGGGCTGTCCCTGCGACAAACCATCAAACAGGCAAAGCATCAATACAGGGCTAAGATTGAATCGTACTACACCGGCTCCGACACTCGTTGGATGTGGCAGGGCTTGCAAACTATTACAGACTGCAAAGGGAAGCACAGCCGCAAGCTGCCCATTGACACAAGCCTACCAGACGAGCGAAATCACTTCTATGCTCGCTTCGAGGCAAGCAACACTGAGGCATCAGCTGTTGACAGCATCAGCTGTTCCGGATGACTGTGTGATCATGCTCTCCGTAGCCAACGTGAGTAAGACCTTTAAACAGGTCAACATACACAAGGCTGCGGGGCCAGACGAATTACCAGGACGTGTGCTCAGGCCATGTGCTGACCAACTGGCAGGTGTCTTCACTGACAATTTCAACATGTCCCTGATTGAGTCTGTAATGCCAACATGCTTCAAGAAAACCACCATAGTCCATGTGCCCAAGAACACAAAGGCAACCTGCCTAAATGACTACAGACCCGTGGCACTCCTGCCCGTAGCCATGAAGTGCTTTGAAAGGCTGGCAATGGCTCACATCAACAACATTATCCCAGAAACCCAAGACCCACTCTAATTTGCATACCATCCAAACAGATCCACAGATGATGCAATCTCTATTGCACTCCACACTGCCCTTTCCCACCTGGACAAAAGGAACACCTATGTGAGAATGCTGTTCATTGATTACAGCTAAGCGATCAACACTATAGTAACCTCAAAGCTCATCACCAAGCTAAGGATCCTGGGACTAAACACCTCCCTCTGCAACTGGATCCTGGACTTCCTGACAGGCCGCCCCCAGGTGGTGAGGGTAGGTAGCAACACATCTGCCACGCTGATCCTCAACACTGGAGCTCCCCAGGGGTGTGTGCTCAGTCCTCTCCTGTACTCCCGGTTCACCCACGACTGCAAGGCCAGGCACGACTCCAACACCATCATTAAGTTTGCTGACGACACAACAGTGGTAGGCCTGATCACTGACAACGACGAGACAGCCTATAGGAAGGAGGTCAGAGACCAGAATAACAACCTCTCCCTCAACGTAACCAAGGCTAAGGAGATGATTGTGGACTACAGGAAAAGGAGCACCGAGCACATCCCCATTCTCATCGACGGGGCTGTAGTGGAGCAGGTTGAGAGCTTCAAATTCCTTGGTGTCTACATCAGGTTGAGAGCTTCAAATTCCTTGTCATGCCCTCTTCAGTCGTGAAGAGGGCACGACAAAGCCTATTCCCCCTCAGGAAACTAAAAAGATTTGGCATGGGTCCTGAGATCCTCAAAAGGTTCTACAGCTGCAACATTGAGAGCATCCTGACCGGTTGCATCACTGCCTGGTACGGCAATTGCTCGGCCTTCGACCGCAAGGCACTTCAGAGGGTAGTGCGTATGACCCAGTACATCACTGGGGCAAAGCTGCCTGCCATCCAGGACCTCTACACCAGGCGGTGTCAGGGGAAGGCCCTGAAAATTTTCAAAGACCCCAGCCACCCCAGTCATAGACTGGTCTCTCTAATTCCGCATGGCAAGCGGTACCGGAGTGCCAAGTCTAGGACAAAAAGGCTTCTCAACAGTTTTTACCCCGAAGCCATAAGACTCCTGAACAGGTAACCAAATGGTTACGCAGACTATTTGTGTGCCCCCCCCATTGTGTGCCCCCCCCAACCCTCTTTTACGCTTCTGCTACTCTCTGTTCATCATATATGCATAGTCACTTTAACGATACCTACATGTACATAGTACCTCAATTGGCCTGACTAACAGGTGTCTGTATATAGCCTTGCTTCAATTATTTCAAATGTCTTTTTACTGTTGTTTTATTTCTTTACTTACCGACACACACACACACACACACATACATATACTTTTTTTTCGCACTATTGGTTAGAGCCTGTAAGTAAGCATTTCACTGTTGTATTCGGCGCACGTGACAAATAAACTTTGATTTGATTTTTTTTGATCGGCGTAGCCTTGCTGCTATAATGATGATACCCCCTCTTCCTGCTTTTGGGATGGAGTTGTATACTGTGGGTGTTAGAGAAAGTCACGTTCACTTGCCTACACAGAGCATCAGGTGATCAGCACTTATAAGCTCCCCCCTCCCTCACACACATTTCTTTCACCTCCAGTTCACCTCCATACCTTCATAATTGTATCTTCGTTCATCCATTTATCTGTGTTTCTGGGAGAAGGTACAGATGGAGGAGTTTTCGGTCATAAGTTCACCACCTTTAAATGCACCATTTAAGTATAATGGAAAATGGGCCAATTTCTTCCTTTTTTTCCATCGCCATTATTTGCTCCAAATAACTTGAAAGATAAATGGAATAATTGACTTAGTCGTGGAATTGGGGTTAGGAGAGATAACCTTAGTTAAAGGATGACAGTGATGGACACATATGACCATGATAATGAATCCATTAAAACATGTGAAGAAATGACATTGTCTATGTCCAGATGAAGACAGAACACAAGTACTACAGTAATGCTTCATAATAGCCATGTTCTCATAGTCACCTTTGGACATATTTATACCTACAATTAAAGAACCTTGTTCTGTAGTTTTTAACGTTTGATAGAGGGATGTGTGTGTTGTATCAGTGCTTCTGTCTCAGTCAACCAATTAAATTTATTTTATAAAGCAATTTTTTACCTCAGCAGTTGTCACCAAGTGCTTTATAGATACCAAGCCTAAAACCCCCAAAGAGCAAGCAATGAAGAGGCAGAGTAGCTAGGAAAAACTTTCCTCTCTATCCATCCACTTTCATCCGTCCATTCACCTACCTTCCAATCCACCATCCCCTCTCTTTCACAGTATCAGCTGTGATGCTGATGATGCTCCTTCTCCATGCAGCATTACGTGAGGACCCCCTCTGCTCTGCTGAGGGACTCCACATGTTCAATGCAGCGATCAATACGGAGGCCACGGCCCTGACAAATACTCTTCCACTGTCCAAGGCCCTGACACACAATCTTACCGCTGACCACAGCCCTGAAACACAGTCTTACCGCTGACCTAGGCCCTGACACACAATCTTACCACTGACCACAGCCCTGAAACACAGTCTTACCGCTGACCTAGGCCCTGACACACAATCTTACCGCTGACCACAGCCCTGAAACACAGTCTTACCGCTGACCAAGGCCCTGACACACAATCTTACCGCTGACCACAGCCCTGAAACACAGTCTTACCGCTGACCTAGGCCCTGACACACAATCTTACCGCTGACCACAGCCCTGAAACACAGTCTTACCGCTGACCTAGGCCCTGACACACAATCTTACCACTGACCACAGCCCTGAAACACAGTCTTACCGCTGACCTAGGCCCTGACACACAATCTTACCGCTGACCACAGCCCTGAAACACAGTCTTACCGCTGACCTAGGCCCTGACACACAATCTTACCGCTGACCACAGCCCTGAAACACAGTCTTACCGCTGACCAAGGCCCTGACACAGTCTTACCACTGACCAAGGCCCTGACACACAGTCTTACCTCTGACCAAGGCCCTGACACAGTCTTATTGCTGACTAAACAAGGGGTGATTAAGTGAGAGCCCGGCGTGATCCTGTGTGTGTGTAAGAGCAATGCATTCTTAAAAAACCTGTAAATAATTTGTGCCGAGATCTCCCGAGTGGCTTTTGGCCCCTGTGCAGGGTTCACGACCCCAGTCCGAGTGTCACAGTGAAAGGTCTTGGGAGGGCAGACAGTGATCCTGCTCTGTCTGCTGAGTGACCTGGCCTTCTCGCCCACAGATCAAGGCCGTTTAACCACAGGCACAAGAGGGAGGGATTAGCGGAGACACGCCGAGCTAGCAGCTGGTTGGCCACTTAACATTCAACTCTTATCCACCCATCCAGATTAATAGAAACGTGCATTCACCCAGAATTCTCTCCTCAACTGAGGGATGATATTCCTGACCCTACGTGCAGGTAAATGAGGGTGGAGGAGGGAAGATGGGATAGGACAGCTAGGGGCCAAGTGCATAGGTGACAGACAAAGTCTGAAGGGCCACAAAGGGACTTAACGAGCTCACACTGTTTTTTTTGTGTCCTTATCTTTGTTTGCTTGTAATTGTTGCTGTTGTTATCCTATCACAAAGCTGAATTCATGGATTAATTTGTGGATTCATTCATTTATTCATGCTCTCATGTTGGAGTGGCCCTTGGTAGTCCCAGGCTGTGTGTCCTTCTGGAGGTCAGGTAGAGTCCATTCCAGTCCAGCTGGCCTCTCTGTGCTCCTGACAGGCAGACTGCCAGGGGTCAGGTGTCATCTCAGGTCAGAGCGAGGCTGTATCTCTGATAGCAGGTTATCTGGCTCCTAGTCTTTGTTGTGGTTTGTTTGGCCGGCCACCTGTGAACTTAGAGCAGGGGGATTAGTGTCCATACATTGTCCCTCCCCCTCCTCCTCCTCCGGAACCTCCTCCACAACCTCATCCTCCTCCTCCAACTCTTCAATCACGTTGCTTAGCTTTCAATTGCATCTAATTGGATTTCTCTGACCACTCTCCCAGATATTAAGCAGATTGTATGGCAGATATCTAAAACTACAATGTATAAAATAGGCCACATGAAAAAAAAAGTTAATTAATTTAAAATGTGTGAAATGTAATAGCACTGTCTTGCACAGTAACTTGTATCATTTGATAAAGGGCACTGGGCCTCATACGGTGTACTGTAAATGAGAGTCCCCCTGTATTAGTCTAGGGTTGGCTATGTGAGGGGAGGGAGTGGAGGGAGGCGCTGGATACAATGTCACACCATTAACTCTTGTTTGGCTGCTGTGAAACAGTTGACCGGACACTGGCCCTGCTTGGTGCTTTCTTTCCCAGGCTTCTTCTCTCAGTCAGCCACTGGAGGAAGGACTCCTCACACCTTGTTTCACTCATGAATAAATAACAGAAAGATAACACCATGAGGAGGGGAAGAGAGGCTTTCTGACTGGTTATCTAGGATGAACACCAACCAAAGTGCCTCCTCCTCATCTCAGGTTCTGCCCATGTTTTAGCGTGGGTCATCTGCCCACCGAGTGGCCTTGCTTGCTTTTACTGAGAGGGTGTCTGGTCCTCTCTGCTCGGCTTATCACAGGTCAGTGTGTAGCAAGGGCACTGACACAGCCACAGGACACTGCTTAGCATAACGGTACAGTGCCACCAACAGAGATACTGCCCCAGGGGGTCTGCTGCAACACATACATGCACGCAAGGACACGCACAAACACACGCGCACATACCTGCACACAAATAAACAAACTCTCTCTCTCTAACACACACACAGTCCCACACTGCTCTTGTCACCTCCCATGGCTTTCCAGGGTCAGCTGTCCCTCCTGGTGTAGAGTTTGTGACCCAACACGGCCACATCTAACCTCAGACCTCAGACCTCTAACCCTAACCTTTAACCTTTGGCTCTCCAGAGAGGTAAACAAATGTCAGGGATACAGAGGCCCAGCACTGGCACCATGCAGCCTCAGATAACACCACACACACACAGACACACACACAGACACACACACAGACACACACACGCACACACACACACACACACACACACACACACACACACACACACACACACACACACACACACACACACACACACACACACACACACACACACACACAGACACACACACACACACACACACACACACACACACACACACACACACACAGACACACACACACACACACACACACACACACACACACACACACACACACAGAGATACAGTCTACAGAGGAGATTGTGATAAGTGCAAATGTAATGTCTGTCAGGCAGATCTGTGAAGACTCATGGGGAATGTTCACAGGAGAAACAGACTGTTGATGTCCAAGCTGAATCACAGCAGTAAAATACAGACCGGTATTGTAGTGGGAAGATGGGTCTATCATCAAAGAACTTCTTCTGTCTTTTTGTTGTTGGTTGTCTGTTTTTACTCTGAGATTTTTTACATTTTGGTTTTGAGTGTAAACGGGACTTGAGGACGTAGAAGGGAACAGCTATGAAGAGGGTGGCTCACAGTCATGTTGGTGGAGTTGGCTCACAGTCACAGTGGTGGAGTTGGGTTGGCTCACAGTCACAGTGGTGGAGTTGAGTTGGCTCACAGACACAGTGGTGGAGTTGGCTAACAGACACAGTGGTGTAGTTGGCTCACAGTCACAGTGGTGGAGTTGGGTTGGCTCACAGTCACAATGGTGGAGTTGGCTCACAGTCACAGTGGTGGAGTTGGGTTGGCTCACAGTCACGGTGGTGGAGTTGGGTTGGCTCACAGTCACGGTGGTGGAGTTGGGTTGGCTCACAGTCACAGTGGTGGAGTTGGGTTAGCTCACAGTCACAGTGGTGGAGTTGGCTAACAGACACAGTGGTGGAGTTGGGTTGGCTCACAGTCACAGTGGTGGAGTTGGGTTGGCTCACAGTCACGGTGGTGGAGTTGGCTCACAGTCACAGTGGTGGAGTTGGGTTGGCTCACAGTCACAATGGTGGAGTTGGCTCACAGTCACAATGGTGGAGTTGGCTCACAGTCACAGTGGTGGAGTTGGGTTGGCTCACAGTGGTGGAGTTGGCTCACAGACACAGTGGTGGAGTTGAATTGGCTCACAGACACAGTGGTGTAGTTGGCTCACAGACACAGTGGTGGAGTTGGGTTGGCTCACAGTCACAGTGGTGGAGTTGGCTCACAGTCACGGTGGTGGAGTTGGGTTGGCTCACAGTCACAGTGGTGGAGTTGTGTTGGCTCACAGTCACAGTGGTGGAGTTGGGTTGGCTCACAGTCACAGTGGTGGAGTTGTGTTGGCTCACAGTCACAGTGGTGGAGTTGGGTTGGCTCACAGTCACAGTGGTGGATTTGGGTTGGATCACAGTCACAGTGGTGGAGTTGGCTCACAGTAACAGTGGTGGAGTTGGCTCATAGTCACAATGGTGGAGTTGGATCACAGTTACAGTAGTGGAGTTGGCTCACAGTCATAGTGATGAAGTTGGGTTGGCTCACAGTCACAGTGATGGAGTTGGCTCACAGTCACAGTGGTGGACTTGGCTCACAGTTACAGTAGTGGAGTTGGCTCACAGTGACAGTAGTGGAGTTGGGTTGGGTCACAGTCACGGTGGTGGAGTTGGGTTGGCTCACAGTCACGGTGGTGGAGTCGGCTCAGAGTCATAGTGATGAAGTTGGGTTGGCTCACAGTCACAGTGGTGGAGTTGGCTCACAGTCAAAGTGATGGAGTTGGCTCACAGTCACAGTGGTGGAGTTGGGTTGGCTCGCAGTCACAGTGGTGGAGTTGGGTTGGGCCACAGTCACAGTGGTGGAGTTGGCTCACAGTCACAGTGGTGGAGTTGGGTTGGCTCACAGTTATAGTGGTGGAGTTGGGTTGGCTCATAGTCACAGTGGTGGAGTTGGGTTGGTTCACAGTCACAGTGGTGGAGTTGGCTCACAGTCACAGTGGTGGAGTTGGGTTGGCTCACAGTAGCAGTGGTGGAGTTTGGTTAGCTCACAGTCACAGTGGTGGAGTTGGGTTGGCTCACAGTCACAGTGGTGGAGTTGGGTTGGCTCACAGTCACAACGGTGGAGTTGGCTCACAGTCACAGTGGTGGAGTTGGTTTCACTCACAGTCACTGTGGTGGAGTTGGGTTGGCTCACAGTCACAGTGGTGGAGTTGAGTTGGCTCACAGTCACGGTGGTGGAGTTGGCTCACAGTCACAGTGATGGAGTTGGGTTGGCTCACAGTCACAGTTGTGGAGTTGGCTCACAGTCACAGTAGTGGAGTTAGGTTGGGTCACAGTCGCAGTGGTGGAGTTGGGTTGGCTCACAGTCACAGTGGTGGAGTTGGCTCACAGTCACGGTGGTGGAGTTGGCTCACAGTCACATTGATGGAGTTGGGTTGGCTCACAGTCACAGTGGTGGAGTTGGGTTGGCTCACAGTCACAGTGGTGGAGTTGGGTTGGCTCACAGTCACAACGGTGGAGTTGGCTCACAGTCACAGTGGTGGAGTTGGTTTCACTCACAGTCACTGTGGTGGAGTTGGGTTGGCTCACAGTCACAGTGGTGGAGTTGAGTTGGCTCACAGTCACAGTGGTGGAGTTGAGTTGGCTCACAGTCACGGTGGTGGAGTTGGCTCACAGTCACAGTGATGGAGTTGGGTTGGCTCACAGTCACAGTTGTGGAGTTGGCTCACAGTCACAGTAGTGGAGTTAGGTTGGGTCACAGTCGCAGTGGTGGAGTTGGGTTGGCTCACAGTCACAGTGGTGGAGTTGGCTCACAGTCACGGTGGTGGAGTTGGCTCACAGTCACATTGATGGAGTTGGGTTGGCTCACAGTCACAGTGGTGGAGTTGGCTTACAGTCACAGTGGTGGAGTTGCCTCTCAGTTACAGTGGTGGAGTTGGCTCACAGTCACGGTGGTGGAGTTGGCTCACAGTCACAGTGATGGAGTTGGGTTGGGTCACAGTCACAGTGGTGGAGTTAGGTTGGCTCACAGTCACGGTGGTGGAGTTAGGGCCATCTCTGACATGTCTACTCCAGAGTACATGTTTTCTCATCACCAAGGCTGGGTTCCCCCTCATTATTCCTCCTGTTGGGCGGGCGGAGGGGTGCTGCCCTGGCAGTTGAAAGGTTAAACAAAGCGCTGCGACTGTCCGCCTGAGTGAAACCAACTGGCTTGTGGCTATCAGAAGATAATCAGCACTAATAGGTACATAATGGCTAACAGTGGGGCTGCGCTCTCGCAGATGCATCATCGGGCGACGGAACGCAGACAGCGTGACCTCGCATTCCCACCACAGCTCTCACCACTTCAGTCTCGTCAGGCGGAAAGACCGAGACACAAGGAATGTATCCCTCCTTCTCCCCGGGATTACCCTGAATGAGCCCTCTTTATTGGGCCGCGTTGCTACGCTGCTCAGTTTAACCCCGCTTTCCCTTTTAGCTTCTTTGAGCATTATTTGGAATCAGAAGTTTAGAGATGCTCCGTGCAGATGTTATAGGCTAGTGTTCTCAGCACAGTGAATTATATTCCGCTGCATATGCTTTCAGTTTTCTTCTTAAGAACAACAATCACAATGTGATGACAAAGATTTGAGACACAAAGCAAAGCAAAGCAGACAACATTCTTCATGAATGATCTAAAATACTGCTGTCAAATCGCCTGAATAAGAAAAATGTCCTGATCCATTCCATGTTGCTGTACTACTGTCTACGGATCCATGGGCTACAATTCTCTTTTCTACCACCTCAACAGGCCAATGGAATACACTAACTTTGTCCAAACGAAACCAATCTGGGGTTGCCACAGTAAAGCAGCATGTAACCAAGATACACCTCGAACTAATCAAAACTGTGCTTTGCCGTGATGCTGTTGACCCATCCAACAAAGAGTTAACACGCTCTGAAGTGGTGCAATTGAGCAGAAAGGGTCACGGGATCATGTGTTAACGAATGTACACAAGCGAGTTCTCAGCGCTCTGCGAAGCATCCAGCCAACACGTCCTCTGACAGCACTTGGCCGCTCTCGAACTCTCCACGGTCGGTCTCTGTAAACAAAGACGGCTTTTGTTGAGGCCAACGTGTCAGAGCCACCGGCTCCAGAGGCCAGGCAATGGGGAGAGGGTGCAGGGCGGCTAGAGGGGGGTAGAGAGTTTGGGAGGTAGGGAGATTGAGAGGTAAGGGGGGTAGGAGGTTGTATAGGCAGTCATGGAGAGATGTAGGTTGGGGCAATTGCACCTGGATGGAGATTGCGTTTGATCTCTGAGGTGTCCAGACCTATTTACAGGGTGAATATGTTGATCTCTGAGGGGTCCAGACCTATTTACAGGGTGAATATGTTGATCTCTGAGGGGTCCAGACCTATTTACAGGTTGAATATGTTGATCTCTGAGGGGTCCAGATCTATTTACAGGGTGAATATGTTGATCTCTGAGGGGTCCAGACCTATTTACAGGGTGAATATGTTGATCTCTGAGGGGTCCAGACCTATTTACAGGGTGAATATGTTGATCTCTGAGGGGTCCAGACCTATTTACAGGGTGAATATGTTGATCTCTGAGATGTCCAGACCTATTTACAGGGTGAATATGTTGATCTCTGAGGGGTCCAGACCTATTTACAGGGTGAATATGTTGATCTCTGAGGGGTCCAGACCTATTTACAGGGTGAATATGTTGATCTCTGAGGGGTCCAGACCTATTTACAGGGTGAATATGTCACAATAAAGAATGTCGCAGCTACATGTAGAGGTTATCTGGAGTTCAGAGAGAGAAAGATGGAAATAGAGAGAGAGAGACATGGAAAGAGAGCGAGAGTTAGTGTTTGTGTGGGAGAAAGAAGGAGAGATGAGGACGTAAATAGAGGGAGAGAGAGAGACAGAGAGAGAGAGACAGAGAGAGAGAGACAGCGAGAGAGAGCAAGAGAGACAGACAGACAGAGAGAGACAGACAGAGAGAGAGAGACAGTGAGAAAGAGAGAGTGAGAGAGAGAGACAGGGAGAGACAGACAGAGAGAGACAGACAGACAGAGAGAGACAGAGAGAGAGATACAGAGAGAAAGAGACAGAGATACAGAGAGCGAGACAGAGAAAGAGAGAGAGACAGACAGAGAGAGAGACATCGAGAAAGAGAGACAAAGAGAGAGAGACAGAGAGAACGAGAGAGAGACAGAAAGAATTGGAGAGAGTGAGAAAGCAGCATTGGCTAATTATCTTTGTTATGAAAGCTGTGCGTGGGAGCGTGCGTCTTTGCCTGTGTGTACTGGATGTAATTCCATGTTCACATATGTGTGTCTGTGCCAGTGTGTTAGTGTATGTGCCAGTGTGTTGGTGTGTGTGCCAGTGTGTTGGTGTGTGTGCCAGTGTGTTGGTGTGTGTGCCAGTGTGTTGGTGTGTGTGCCAGTGTGTTGGTGGGTGTGCCAGTGTGTTAGTGTATGTGCCAGTGTGTTGGTGTGTGTGCCAGTGTGTTGGTGTGTGTGCCAGTGTGTTGGTGTGTGTGCCAGTGTGTTGGTGTGTGTGCCAGTGTGTTAGTGTCTGTGCCAGTGTGTTAGTGTATATGCCAGTGTGTTGGTGTGTGCCAGTGTGTTAGTGTCTGTGCCAGTGTGTTAGTGTATGTGCCAGTGTGTTGGTGGGTGTGCCAGTGTGTTAGTGTCTGTGCCAGTGTGTTGGTGTGTGTGCCAGTGTGTTGGTGTGTGTGCCAGTGTGTTGGTGTGTGTGCCAGTGTGTTGGTGTGTGTACCAGTGTGTTGGTGTCTGTGCCATTGTGTTGGTGTGTGTGCCAGTGTGATAGTGTATGTGCCAGTGTGTTGGTGTGTTTGCCAGTGTGTTGGTGTGTGTGCCAGTGTGTTGGTGTGTGTGCCAGTGTGTTGGTGTGTGTGCCAGTGTGTTGGTGTGTGTGCCAGTGTGTTGGTGTGTGTGCCAGTTCAAGGCCAGTCTAGGCCATGGTGCATTGCAGTAGCCCCTGAAAGAGGTAAACTGCTGGAGAGCACAGAGGCCCCGCACCGAGCAGCAGGCTCTTTGAACTCTGTCTTCACACTCCGCAGCAGAGCTTGAACTGGGTTAATTGCTATTAATATTTAACACGCTGCAAAAGTTCCAGCCCAGAGCTATATCAAAGGCCAGAACAGAATGCAACATAGTCATCTCTGTCTGGGTTATACACTCTGGCAATAGTTGGAGAACGGTCTCATAAAAAAGTTGTTTAAAAGTTCATTAACATAACAATAGATGTATTATTATTTGTTGTCTTTGTTTTTGTGCAATGCAATTCAGACCAAAACAATCGAATTGCTCATATGAAGTTAGATATAAGTTTATGATCACTTGGATGAATGTTGCCTTTGAAATTCTTTCTCACCTCTGCTTTTTTTGTGAGCGGTTAGTTTTGTGCTACTCATGGCAAGAAACAGCCAAGTTTTGAGTACTGCACCATCTCCGTGCAAGCCAGTGCTTAATTACGCCAGCGAAACCGAAAAACTCAATACCTTGTTGACTAATTTTGCTACTCTCCCATTAACGGTGGTCTGGGTCTGAGTCACAGGTGTTACCAGTGTAACATTTAGTTGGTTCTCTCTGTTTCAAACCTTTCTGGAGCTAGTAAGCACTGCTATTAGAAACGAGCTAGCACTGAGATGGTGCGGTGCTAGGACTAGGCCAATGTTATTGATGATGTGCTCTGGGTATTTTTTAAACATTTTATTTAACCTTTATTTAACCAGGTAGGCCAGTCGAGAACAAGTTCTCATTTACAACTGAGACCTGGCTAAGATAAAGCAAAGCAGCGTGACAAAAACAACACCACAGAGTAACACATGGGATAAACAAACGTACAGTCAATAACACAATAGAAAAATCTGTATACAGTGTGTGCAAATGAAGTAAGGAGGTAAGGCAATAAATAGGCCATATTGCCGAAGTAATTTCAATTTAGCAATTAGCACTGGAGTGATAGATGTGCAGATGAGGATGTGCAAGTAGAAATACTGGTGTGCAAAAGACCAGAAAAACAAAAACAAATATGGGGATGAGGTAGGTAGTTGGATGGGCTATTTACAGATGGGCTGTGTACAGATGCAGCGATCGGTAAGCTGCTCTCACAGCTGATGCTTAAATTTAGTGAGGGAGATAAGTCAGTACTGTCTCCAACTTCAGTGATTTTTGCAATTCGTTCCAGTCATTGACAGCAGAGAACTGTAAGGAAAGGCAGCCAAAGGAGGTGTTGGCTTTGGGGATGACCAATGACATATACCGGCTGGAGCGCGTGCTATGGGTGGGTGTTGCTATGGTGACCTAGGAAACACAAGTTGATGGGTGAGGGCATAACAATTTATAGCTGGTAACCAATGATCAGGGCAAGGTTTGTTTGATTAAGATCATTTTATTGGTCAATTGCACACAAGGTCCAACTGAAACTTGCTCAAGGGCTAAACAGTAGGCAATAATATCTAGGGTGTGATACCAGCAACCCTCCAGATGCCAGCTCACTTCCCAACAGATTTGTTCAGGTGGAATAAGGATTTGAACTGGCAACCATCCGGTTGTTGGCTCGCCTCTCTAATATCTGATGATCGACAGTCTGATGAAGAATGCTTGGTTAGCCAGGGGGTTGACGCTGCTCGCTGCTGCAATCCCTGTCACTTCATGAAGTGGATTATTTCATCACGGTTCAAACCTCAATTGCCTTTGCCACCATACTGCTTTCTCTCTTCCTTTCCTTTCTTTCTCTCTCTACAACTCTCTCTCTCTCTCTCTCTCATCTCTCTCTCTTCCCCCTCTCTCTCATCTCTCCCTCTCTCTCATCTCTCTCTTTCTCTCATCTCTCTCTCTTTCTCTCATCTCTCTCTCCATCTCTCTTCATCTCTCTCTCCCCCTCTCTCCATCTCTCCCTCTTTCTCTCTCCATCTCTCTCTCTCTCCACCTCTCCATCTCTCTCTCATCTCTCTCTCTCCATCTCTCCATCTCTCTCTCTCTTCCCCCTCTCTCATCTCTCTTTTTCTCTCATCTCTCTCCATATCTCTTCATCTCTCTTTCCCCCTCTCTCCATCTCTCTCTCTCCCTCTTTCTCTCTCCATCTCTCCATCTCTCTCTCATCTCTCTCTCCATCTCTCCATCTCTCTCTCTCTCTCTCTCCATCTCTATCAATTAAATTCAATTCAAGGGGCTTTGTTGGCATGGGAAACATGTATTAACATTGCCCAAGCAAGTGAGGTAGATAATATACAAAAGTGAAATAAACAATAAAAATTAACATTAAACATCACACATACAGAAGTTTCAAAACAATAAAGACATTACAAATGTAATTTTCCGTATATTTACAGTGTTGCAACAATGTGCAAATGGTTAAGGGTACACAAGGGAAAATAAATAAGCATAAATATGGGTTGTATTTACAAAGGTGTTTGTTCTTCACTGGTTGCTCTATTCTTGTGGCAACAGGTCACAAATCTTGTTGCTGTGATGGTACACTGTGGAATTTCACCCAGTAGATATGGGAGTTGATCAAAATTGGGTTTGTTTTCAAACTCTTTGTGGATCTGTGTAATCTGAGGGAAATATGTGTCTCTGATATGGTCATACATTGGACAGGAGGTTAGGAAGGGCAGCTCAGTTTCCACCTCATTTTGTGGGCAGTGTGCACATAGCCTGTCTTCTCTTGAGAGCCATGTCTGCCTACTGCGGCCTGTCTCAAAGGCAAGGCTATGCTCACTGAGTCTGTACATAGTCTAAGCTTTCCTTAAGTTTGGTTCGGTCACAGTGGTCAGGTATTCTGCCACTGTGTACTCTCTGTTTAGGGCCAAATACCATTCTAGTTTGCTCTGTTTTTTTGTTAATTCTTTCCAATGTGTGAAGTAATTATCTTTTTGTTTTCTCATGATTTGATTGGGTCTAATTGTGCTGCTGTCCTGGGGCCCTGTGGGGTGTGTTTGTTTTTGTGAACAGAGCCCCAGGACCAGCTTGCTTAGGGGACTCTTCTCCAGGTTCATCTCTCTGTAAGTGATGGCTTTGTTATGGAAGGTTTTGGAATCGCTTCCTTTTAGGTGTTTGTAGAATTGAATGGCTCTTTTCTGAATTTTGATAATTAGTGGGTATCGGTCAAATTCTGCTCTGCATGCATTATTATTATTAGTGTTCTACGTTGTACACGGGGGATATTTTTGCAGAATTCTGCATGCAGAGTCTCAATTTGGTGTTTGTCCCATTTTGTGAAGTCTTGGTTGGTGAGCGGACCCCAGACCTCACAACCATAACGGGCAATGGGCTCTATTACTGATTCAAGTATTTTTAGCGAGACCCTAATTGGTATGTTGAATTTTATGTTCCTTTTGATGGCAAAGAATACCCTAATTGCCTTGTCTCTCAGATCGTTCACAGCTTTGTGGAAGTTACCTGTGGCGCGGATGTTTAGGCCAAGGTATGTATAGTTTTTTGTGTGCTCTAGGGCAATGGTGTCTAGATGGAATTTGCATTTGTGGTCCTGGCGACTGGACCTTTTCTGGAACACCATTATTCTGGTCTTACTGAGATTTACTGTCAGGACCCAGGTCTGGCAGAATCTGTGAAGAAGATCTAGGTGCTGCTGTAGGCCCTCCTTGGTTGGTGACAGAAGCACCAGATCATCAGCAAACAGTAGACATTTGACTTCAGATTCTAGTAGGGTGAGGCCAGGTGCTGCAGACTTTTCTAGTGCCCGCGCCAATTTGTTGATATATATGTTGAAGAGGGAGGGGCTGAAGCTGCATCCCTGTCTCACCCCACGGCCCTGTGGGAAGAAATGTGTGTGTTTTTTGCCAATTTTAACTGCACACTTGTTGTTTGTGTACATGGATTTTATAATGTCGTATGTTTTACCCCCAACACCACTTTCCATACATTTTTATAGCAGACCCTCATGCCAAATTGAGTCAAAGGCTTTTTTGAAATCAACAAAGCATGAGAAGACATTGCCTTTGTTTTGGTTTGTTTGGTTGTCAATTAGGGTGTGCAAGGTGAATACACGGTCTGTTGTACGGTAATTTGGTAAAAAGCCAATTTGATATTTGCTCAGTACATTGTTTTCATTGAGGAAATGTACAAGTCTGCTGTTAATGATAATGCAGAGGATTTTCCCAAGATTACTGTTGACGCATATCCCATAGTAGTTATTGGGGTCAAATTTGTCTTCACTTTATTGGATTGGGGTGATCAGTCCTTGGTTCCAAATATTGGGGAAGATGCCAGAGCTAAGTATGATGTTAAAGAGTTTTAGTATAGCCAATTGGAATTTGTTGTCTGTATATTTGATCATTTCATTAAGGATACCATCAACACCACAGTCCTTTTTGGCCTTTTTGTCCTGTAACTCATTCAAGGTAATTGGAGAATCCAGTGGGTTCTGGTAGTCTTTAATAGTTGATAGTCCTGTATATGTTTTTGCTCTTTATTCTTTGTTATAGAGCCAAAAAGATTGGAGAAGTGGTTTACCCATACATCTCCATTTTGGATAGATAATTATTTGTGTTGTTGTTTGTTTAGTGTTTTCCAATTTTCCCAGAAGTGGTTAGAGTCTATGGATTCTTCAATTACATTGAGCCGATTTCTGACGTGCTGTTCCTTCTTTTTCCATAGTGTATTTCTGTATTGTTTTAGTGATTCACCATAGTGAAGGCGTAGACTCAGGTATTCTGCGTCTCTATGTTTTTGGTTGGACAGGTTTCTAAATTTTTTCTTAGATTTTTGCATTCTCCATCAAACCATTTGTCATTGTTGTTAATTTTCTTCGGTTTACTATTTGAGATTTTTAGATTTGATTTTCTAGTGCCAAGTTTACACCTTCACTATTACAGTGGAACGTTTTACCCAGGGAATTGTCTAAAAGGGATTGAATTTGTTGTTGCCTAATTGTTTTTTGGTAGGTTTCCAAACTGCATTCCTTCCATCTATAGCATTTCTTAATGTTACTCATCTATCACTCTCTCCATCTCTCTTTCTCTCTCTCTCCATCTCCCACTCTCTCTTGTCTCCCCTTGCTCCCAGTGCCAGGACCTCAAACAGCATGGTTAAATACCCGGGCAAATGTGTCGCTCTTCAAAGAGACTCAGGTAGTAGCTGGGCTGGCGAGGGGCCAGGTCCTGATGAAGAGTTATTGTGCTGTGATGTCTGCACTTCATGTGGAACTCACTGGAGCCATATTAAAGGGGCCCAACAGGATCCAAAGTTTCCCACAAGGCCACTCAAATATGGACCCTAAGTCCCTCCCCGGCCCCTCCCTAAAACCCCCAATACCACACTGAGACCACTTTTTAAATTTCACTTCATAAATCAAGACAGCAGAAAATAGAAGTTCATTTGCTGTAGAAGTGCTTGTATTAGCTTTAACACGCTGTAAAGTTCCTACCCTTCTCCCTCGGTAAAGCTCACCCAAAACATCTAACATCAAGTATACGTTTAAATGGTCAGAATTAGCTCTTATTACTTAAGATTTAGAAAATGAGAGGTTGTTTGTTACTCCAAGTCCTAACTGATAAAATATGAAAAGCACAGCTTTGTAGAGAAGACCAAAGCTGGAAGCAATTTGTGTGGCTACCAAATTAACGTTATTCACCACCAAGGGTAATTGAATTACCATTCTTTAAATGTTTGAATGCCTTTGACCTCTGGAGCACTTGGGGTCCATGCAGGTGTATTTACTTATGATCATTCAGAATCAGTAACATGAAACAAGGACCCAAATCAAACAGCCCTCTCATCGGAATATCTTGTTTCCCTGAACCAGTTTTGTGTTTGGTTGGGAAATTCAATTAATATTTCCACCCTGTCATTAGTGTGTTTATTCTAAACCGTGAAATCTGTTAGAGTTCCTTATTATCCCCCAGAGAAAACATCTCAAAGATGAGTTTGACAAGAGGGTAAAAAGTGACAACTCTAATATGTGGGGGAAAATATAAAAATAGATGTGAGTGATAAAAAAAAAACATGACAGCGTTTCCCAGGATGCACCTCTCCCAGCGAGGCCTGTGAATGAAAACAGGTGTGTGTCTGATTGTGCTGTGGGTCTGGGATCTGGGAGATCCAGGCCTATGTGGCATGTCTACTGCCTGGGTGATTTGGGTCAATGGAGCACATCTGGTGCTAGTCACAACAGAGTGCACACGTCCACCACTGCCCTCCTCCTCCACCCACCCTTCACCCACCCGCCAGGCCTAGCCAAGCAAGGAGAGGCAAGGCAAGGCAAACATCTGGCTTCTCTCTCTCTTTCGTTCTCCCTCCTGCCCACCCCCTCTCTACTCCTTTTCTCTCTCTTTCTCTCTTTCTCTCTCTCTCTCTCTCTCGCTCCCTCTCTCTCTCTCTCTCTCTCTCTCTCTCTCACTCTCACTCTATTTATTTTTCTTGTGAGTGGGGTAGGATGGGGTGCTTGAGCTCTTCCAGGTGCATCTGGACGGGGACGGGGACGGGTGTAAATTTAATGTAGGGCGTGTTTGATTGACAGGTCTGCTTCAGAGTGTGCCCCGTGCCGGATGAGCAACTCTCCATGTCATGCCAACACTGTGGGGCCGCCAACACATCACAGACATCTCTCTCGTTCTCTCTTCTCTCCCTAATTTATCCCCTCCTCCCTTCCCTTCTTTCCCCTTTCCCGTCTCCTCTTCCCTTTTCCGTCTCCTCTCACCTTTCCCGTCTCCTCTTCCCTTTCCCGTCTCCTCTTCCCTTTCCCGTCTCCTCTCCCCTTTCCCGTCTCCTCTTCCCTTTCCCGTCTCCTCTTCCCTTTCCCGTCTCCTCTTCCCTTTCCCGTCTCATCTTCCCTTTCCCGTCTCCTCTCCCCTTTCCCGTCTCCTCTTCCCTTTCCCGTCTCCTCTTCCCTTTCCCGTCTCCTCTCCCCTTTCCCGTCTCCTCTTCCCTTTCCCGTCTCCTCTCCCCTTTCCCGTCTCCTCTCCCCTTTCCCGTCTCCTCTTCCCTTTCCCGTCTCCTCTTCCCTTTCCCGTCTCCTCTTCCCTTTTCCGTCTCCTCTTCCCTTTCCCGTCTCCTCTCCCCTTTCCCGTCTCCTCTTCCCTTTCCCGTCTCCTCTTCCCTTTCCCGTCTCCTCTTCCCTTTCCCGTCTCATCTTCCCTTTCCCGTCTCCTCTTCCCTTTCCCGTCTCCTCTTCCCTTTCCCATCTCCTCTCCCCTTTCCCGTCTCCTCTCCCCTTACCCGTCTCCTCTTCCCTTTCCCGTCTCCTCTCCCCTTTCCCATCTCCTCTCCGATTTCCCGTCTTTTCTCCCCTTTCCCGTCTCCTCTTCCCTTTCCCGTCTCCTCTCCCCTTTCCTGTCTCCTCTTCTCTTTCCTATCTCCTCTCCCCTTTCCCGTCTCCTCTTCCCTTTCCCGTCTCCTTTTCCCTTTCCCGTCTCCTCTCCCCTTTCCCGTCTCCTCTTTCCTTTCCCGTCTCCTCTCCCCTTTCCCGTCTCCTCTCCCCTTTTCCCGTCTCCTCTTCCCTTTCCCGTCTCCTCTTCCCTTTCCCGTCTCCTCTCCCCTTTTCCGTCTCCTCTCCCCTTTCCCGTCTCCTCTTCCCTTTCCCGTCTCCTCTCCCCTTTCCCATCTCCTCTCCCCTTTCCCGTCTCCTCTCCCCTTTCCCGTCTCCTCTTCCCTTTCCCGTCTCCTCTCCCCTTTCCCGTCACCTCTCCCCTTTCCCGTCTCCTCTTCCCTTTCCCGTCTCCTCTCCCCTTTCCCATCTCCTCTCCCCTTTCCCGTCTCCTCTTCCCTTTTCCGTCTCCTCTCCCCTTTCCCGTCTCCTCTTCCCTTTCCCGTCTCCTCTTCCCTTTCCCATCTCCTCTCCCCTTTCCCGTCTCCTCTCCCCTTACCCGTCTCCTCTTCCCTTTCCCGTCTCCTCTCCCCTTTCCCATCTCCTCTCCGATTTCCCGTCTTTTCTCCCCTTTCCCGTCTCCTCTTCCCTTTCCCGTCTCCTCTCCCCTTTCCTATCTCCTCTTCTCTTTCCTATCTCCTCTCCCCTTTCCCGTCTCCTCTTCCCTTTCCCGTCTCCTCTCCCCTTTTCCCGTCTCCTCTTCCCTTTCCCGTCTCCTCTTCCCTTTCCCGTCTCCTCTCCCCTTTCCCGTCTCCTCTCCCCTTTCCCGTCTCCTCTTCCCTTTCCCGTCTCCTCTCCCCTTTCCCATCTCCTCTCCCCTTTCCCGTCTCCCCTCCCCTTTCCCGTCTCCTCTTTCCTTTCCCGTCTCCTCTCCCCTTTCCCGTCTCCTCTCCCCTTTCTCTTCTCCTCTCCCCTTTCCCGTCTCCTCTCCCCTTTCCCGTCTCCTCTTTCCTTTCCCGTCTCCTCTCCCCTTTCCCGTCTCCTCTTCCCTTTCCCGTCTCCTCTTCCCTTTCATGTCTCCTCTCCCCTTTCCCGTCTCCTCTTCCTTTTCCCGTCTCCTCTCCCCTTTCCAGTCTCCGCTTCCCTTTCCCGTCTCCTCTCCCCTTTCCCGTCTCCTCTCCCCTTTCCCGTCTCATCTTCCCTTTCCCGTCTCCTCTCCCCTTTCCCGTCACCTCTCCCCTTTCCCGTCTCCTCTTCCCTTTCCCGTCTCCTCTCCCCTTTCCCATCTCCTCTCCCCTTTCCCGTCTCCTCTTCCCTTTCCCGTCTCCTCTCCCCTTTCCCGTCTCCTCTCCCCTTTCCCGTCTCCTCTTCCCTTTCCCGTCTCCTCTCCCCTTTCCCGTCTCCTCTCCCCTTTCCCGTCTCCTCTTCCCTTTCCCGTCTCCTCTTCCCTTTCCCCACTCCGCCCTCTTCACATTCTTTGAAAGAAAGTAACCCCTCAGACAGTCATGTTCGCATTACAGGGTAGCCGGATGAGTACAGTACTGACCCAGGATCAGCTCAGGGGTATGCCACTCCCAGGATGATTTTTACATTGCAGGTGGCATTGATCCCTGCAGTCACTCAAACCCTTAGGCCCTTTCTGAATGAAACTCATACTCATCACTATCTGAACAAAACTCTACAACCTAAAAGGGTTCATCCCCATAGGAGAACCCTTTGAATAACCATTTTTGGTTCAAGGTTGAACCCTTTTGGTTCCACGTAGAACCTATTCCACAGAGGATCCCTATGGGGACAGCCAAATAACCCTTTTGGAACCCTTTTTTATCACCGAGTGTAGATAGGTACTGTGTTACTCATCCTGATTCATTCAGTATATAATACTACCATCAACATTAGCCTTGTACTATGGCTATTGCATGGGTCTGTGGTAGTACTTTGTATTGACCCAGTGACTGTCTATTGCTCCTCAGCTCAGCTCTGCTCCTCTACACAGGCCAGGCAGGGAGTTTGGGTCTGTGGTAGTACTGTGTGTTGCTCCTCAGCTCAGGTCTGCTCCTCTACACAGGCCAGGCAGGGAGTTTGGGTCTGTGGTAGTACTGTGTGTTGCTCCTCAGCTCAGGTCTGCTCCTCTACACAGGCCAGGCAGGGAGTTTGGGTCTGTGGTAGTACTGTGTGTTGCTATGCAGCTCAGGTCTGCTCCTCTACACAGGCCAGGCAGGGAGTTTGGGTCTGTGGTAGTACTGTGTGTTGCTCCTCAGCTCAGGTCTGCTCCTCTACACAGGCCAGGCAGGGAGTTTGGGTCTGTGGTAGTACTGTGTGTTGCTCCTCAGCTCAGCTCTGCTCCTCTACACAGGCCAGGCAGGGAGTTTGGGTCTGTGGTAGTACTGTGTGTTGCTATGCAGCTCAGGTCTGCTCCTCTACACAGGCCAGGCAGGGAGTTTGGGTCTGTGGTAGTACTGTGTGTTGCTCCTCAGCTCAGGTCTGCTCCTCTACACAGGCCAGGCAGGGAGTTTGGGTCTGTGGTAGTACTGTGTGTTGCTCCTCTACACAGGCCAGGCAGGGAGTTGGGTCTGTGGTAGTACTGTGTGTTGCTCCTCAGCTCAGGTCTGCTCCTCTACACAGGCCAGGCAGGGAGTTGGGTCTGTGGTAGTACTGTGTGTTGCTCCTCAGCTCAGGTCTGCTCCTCTACACAGGCCAGGCAGGGAGTTGGGTCTGTGGTAGTACTGTGTGTTGCTCCTCAGCTCAGGTCCGCTCCTCTACACAGGCCAGGCAGGCAGTTTTGGCAGAAGCTCAAAGCACTAGTGGGCTTGTTATGCTACAGTAATGACAGAGCACAGGCGTATGAGGCAAAGTCTCAGTATCAAACACACTTTCTCTCCCTCTCTTTCTCCCCCCATCTTACCCCACAATGTACCCAAGGCACCAGCAATGAATATGATTGGTCCTTCACACAAGGGGGTGTGGAGCCAAAGACTGGACAGCTATGATGAGGGTGGGTGAAATTGATTTGAGCTGTATCAGCATGTGTGTGTTAGCATGCATGTGTGTGCGAATGTGTATGTGTGTGTGTGTGCTTGTGCATGCGAGTGCGTGTTTGTGTCGCAGAGATTTAATGCCGGAGATGAGTTGTGTGGATATTTTCAGTAAGGCTGAGCAGTGAGGGGATTATTGGATGTGAAAGAATGTATAACTGAGCATTTCCTGCTGCTGTAGATTTACAAGCAGCCATAAGAAAGCCCAGAAAGGTCCTATAGCCTGCGATGACAATACTAACAAAGGCTAATGTGATACAGTGATGAATGTATTGTGTCGTGGCAGGGTGTGTCTCTGTGAGAGTTTGTATTGAAGTGCACAAACAGTATGGAAGACATTTTCTGGACCACAAATTCAGAGATGTTATTGAAAATTAATAAGACATTGTAAATGGTTTAAATATCTATACATGCTTATGAATGGCTTATAATTCAGCATAAATATTACACATGCTTGTTAATTGTAACACTTATAAATGACATAGAGAAAGAGGGGAGGGGGAGAGAGAGAGTGAGAGAGGAGGGGGAGAGAGAGAGAGAGAGAGAGAGAGAGAGAGAGAGGTGGAGAAAGTTGGGAGAGGGAGAGAGAGAGGGGTAATGTGGGAGAGAGGGGGAAGGTGGGAGAGGGAAAGAGAGAGGAGGAAGGAAGGAAGGTTGAGAGAGAGGAGGAGAGAGAAAAAAGAGAGGGAAAGACAGATATCATCACATTTATTAATAGTTGATATAACAGTGTGTAATAGTGAGTGTCCTCGGGTGGTCGTCTGACCTCTGTGTGACCTCCGTGTGACCCTCTATGTGACATGGGTCAGGATGAGACCAGCCACACCAACCCACAGCCATTACTACAGTCATTATGTTGTGGCTCGGTTGGTAGAGCATGGTGCTTATGATTCCTGCTGGAGCCAGCATGTATGCACACACTACTGCAGAGTCATATAATCAGTATAGCTCTGGCCAAAACATGTCTGATGTGTTTCTCAATACAACATTTTCTATTTGCATGTCTGTATGACTGATCTTCATTTGGGTGACTGATCAGCCCTTTGTCTGTGTGTGTGTTTGCGTAGTGCATACATACCACCGCAAATACAGACATATAGCACAGACTTCATCAGTCCATGACCTCAGAGACACATCCAAATGGACTCCAGTCATAGTTGATGTTGTTGTTTTTGTTTGTTGTTTTGTTCCTCTCTGGAAAAGCCATTAGTGCTCCTGCCTTCTTGGAGTTGTCTTAGTGGACTACTTCATACACCACTGTTGGCTTTTCTTGGCAGCCAGACAGAGTGCATGAACAAGAAAATCGCTCGCCCTCCATGGATGCTACGCAAATTGCCCAATATGTTTTTGCGACAATTAAACATCTCTTCAGAGATTACATTTGTATTTGTCTCTCTCTTTTTTTTCTTCATGGCTCTCTTCTCCTTGTTTTGTCTTCCTCTCGTCCTCCCTCGCTCAGTGATTTGAGATGCCTAAGTCCAAATTAAAGCACTCACTTCATCAAATGTGTTGCAGCCGAGGACCGTTTCATGACACAACGCTGCTTTCCCAATTACTGCTGCAACATATCACTGGTGGTGGCTGAGTTGGAGGACATGGGCCTTAAACGTTAAACATAAAAAAAACATCAGGGGAGCCCTGGTGAGCACAACTAATCACAGGAGAGACGAGGAGTGGGAGGAATACTACCCCCCCCCCCCCCCCTTGCGGCTTGCATTAGAGCAGGGGGAGCTGGGAGTGGAGCTGGCCTTAGAGAGTGGTCTCGAAAATCCTACCTCTCTCCAGGTCTGCTGGTGCTGGACATGAGTCAGGCATAGAAACACACACTATAGGGCCAGTAATGAGGCTGGATCTAGAGGTGGAGTTGGGGCTTAAACTGGGGATAGAGGGGGGCTAGAGGTGGGGCTAGTAGTGGGCTAGAGGGGGGATTAGAGATGGGGCTAGAGATGGGATTAGAGCTGGGGCTAGAGATGGGATTGGAGCTGGGGCTAGAGGGGGGATTAGAGATGGGGCTAGAGATGGGATAAGAGCTGGGGCTAGAGGTGGGGCTAGAGGTGGGGCTGGAGGTGGGATTAGAGGGGGGATTAGAGCTGGGGCTAGTAGTGGGCTAGATGTCAGGCTAGATATGGTGCTGGATATGGGGCTTAAGCTGGTGCTAGATGTGGGGCTAGAGGTGGGGCTAGAGGTGGGGCTAGAGATGGGCTAGAGGTGGGGCTAGAGATGTGCTAGAGGTGAGGCTAGAGATGGAGATGGGGCTAGAGATGGGACTAGAGGTGGGGCTATAGATGGGCTAGAGCTGGGGCTAGAGCTGTGGCTAGATGTGGGGCTAGAGCTGTGGCTAGATGTGGGGCTTGAACTGGGGCTAGATATGGGGCTAGAGATGGGCTAGAGCTGGGGCTAGAGCTGGGGCTAGAGGTGGGGCTAGATATGGGGCTATAGGTGGGCCTAGAGATGGGGCTAGAGATGGGGGCTAGAGATGGGGCAAGAGGTGGGGCTAGAGGTGGTGCTAGAGCTGTGGCTAGAGGTGGGGAAACAGATGGGCTAGACTTGGGGCTAGATATGTGGCTAGAGGTGGGGCTACAGATGGTCTAGTGGTGGGGCTAGAGATGGGGCTAGAGAGGGGCTAGATGGGGGATTAGAGGTGGGGCTAGTAGTGGGCTAGAGGTCGGGCTAGCTATGGTGCTGGATATGGGGCTTAAGCTGGGGCTAGAGGTTGGGCTAGAGATGGGCTAGAGGGGGACTAGAGGTGGGGCTAGTAGTGGGCTAGAGGTCGGGCTAGATATGGTGCTGGATATGGGGCTTAAACTGGGGCTAGAGGTGGGGCTAGAGGTGGGGCTAGAGGTGGGGCTAGACATGGGCTAGAGGTGGGGCTAGAGATGGGCTAGAGGTGGGGCTGGAGATAGAGATGGGGCTAGAGATGGGACTAGAGGTGGGGCTAGAGCTGTGGCTAGATGTGGGGCTAGAACTAGGGCTAGATATGGGGCTAGAGATGGGCTAGAGCTGGGGCTAGAGCTGGGGCTAGAGGTGGGACTACAGATGGGCTAGAAGTGGGGCTAGATACAGTACTAGAGGTGGGGCTAGAGGTGGGCCTAGAGATGGGGCTAGAGATGGGGGCTAGAGATGGGGCAAGAGGTGGGGCTAGATGTGGGGCTAGAGCTGTGGCTAGGGGTGGGGCAACAGATGGGCTAGAGGTGGGGCTAGTAGTGGGCTACAGGTCGGGCTAGATATGGTGCTGGATATGGGGCTTAAGCTGGGGCTAGAGGTGGGGCTAGAGGTGGGGCTAGAGATGGGCTAGAGGTGGGGCAGGAGATAGAGATGGGGCTAGAGATGGGACTAGAGGTGGGGCTATAGATGGGCTAGAGCTGGGGCTAGAGCTGTGGCTAGATGTGGGGCTAGAGCTGTGGCTAGATGTGGGGCTAGAACTAGGGCTAGATATGGGGCTAGAGATGGGCTAGAGCTGGGGCTAGAGGTGAGGCTACAGATGGGCTAGAGGTGGGGCTAGAGATGGGGCTAGAGGTGGGCCTAGAGATGGGGCTAGAGATGGGGGCTAGAGATGGGGCAAGAGGTGGGGCTAGATGTGGGGCTAGAGCTGTGGCTAGAGGTGGGGAAACAGATGGGCTAGAGATGTGGCTAGAGGTGGGGCTACAGATGGGCTAGAGGTCGGGCTAGATATGGTGCTGGATATGGGGCTTAAGCTGGGGCTAGAGGTTGGGCTAGAGATGGGCTAGAGGGGGGACTAGAGGTGGGGCTAGTAGTGGGCTAGAGGCCGGGCTAGATATGGTGCTGGATATGGGGCTTAAGCTGGGGCTAGAGGTGGGGCTAGAGATGGGCTAGAGGTGGGGCTGGAGATAGATATAGGGCTAGAGATTGGACTAGTGGTGGTGCTAGAGATGGGCTAGAGCTGGGGCTAGAGCTGTGGCTAGATGTGAGGCTTGAGGTGGGGCTAGAGGTGGGGCTAGATATGGGCTAGAGGTGGGGCTAGAAGTGGGGCTAGAGTTGGGGCTAGAGCTGGGGCTATAGATGGGCTAGATGTGGGGCTAGATGTGGGGCTAGTGGTGGGGCTAGAGGTGGGGCTAGATGTGGGGCTAGAGGTGGGGCTACAGATGGGCTAGAGGTGGGCTAGAGGTGGGGCTAGAGCTGGGGCTAGATATGGGGCCAGAGGAGTGGCTAGATATGGGGCTAGAGGTGGGGCTAGAGATGGGGCTAGAGGTGGGGCAAGAGGTGGGGCTAGAATTGTGGCTAGAGGTGGGGCTAGAGGTGGGGCTAGAGGTGATACCCTCTTTTCTTCCCTCTCTCCCACCTGCTCCCCTTCTGTCTACCTCTCTCTGTGTAGTTTGTCCCTCTCTTCTCTGACCTCTCTACCACATCCAGCAGGGCTACTGGGACAAAACAGAGTAACCATGGTCACCTAATCCCCTCCATCACTCTGCTCATCTGTCACTGTATTACCAAGCAACATAATAAAAATAGAAACACTGCCTGTTTGCTGAGGAAATGCAGATCACTGTAAATTGGAGTATTGCAAGCCCTAGAAACTAACAATAACTATATGTTTAAACTGACACTCATGTAAGTAAGTTCCCAATCGTCATTTTAGTCCAGACTTGACACCCCTGTGAGCTTGTAAAGATTGATGTGTTGTAGTGCTGTCTGACCGTGGGAAAAGAGAATGTCTTTATCTAAATGGTATTGTACTGCTAACACGCTCCCAGTTACAGTGTTTAATCAGGTTTAATCAAAGCCTTGCTGTGTCTGTCCTCATACAGCAACGTGTGAATGACCCCTGACCGCAGTGAAAAAGGGATTCAGAGAGGCAGTTCCAGCGCCCTAGCAGCTAAGCCAGCCCCCTCTCTGAAAGCACGCTCACTATATTCCAGCTCTTTTGCTGGGAGGGGATGATCCGTGGATTCATCTAGGCAACACTATTTCCGGTGGACATAGGGGTTTGTGTCGACGAGACCTCAGCATGAACTTTTGAACCTTTCCCACAATAACAGTATCACTACTTTGCTGTAATGCTGTTCAATGTTACCTTTAAGCCTTCAGTAAGCGGGATTTAAAAAATAATGCCCTTGCGCAGGCTGTTTACACACAATCCTCCACACTCCTCCACACCAACTAGCGCTAACCCCTAGCCCTCCCCCGTCTACAATCACACATTATTAGGCCTAGTTTGAGCCCACGCCAGCATAAGCATTCACTTGGTTTATCGTTGGTTAACTTTCATAGCGCTGAAGTATATGTCCAGAATTGCCAGTGTACATATTCATGGTTTGTCCTGCGGATTGGAAATTGGAAGAGACAGAAGCCGAGCGGAAAAAGTCCCAGTAATTGGGTATACCCTAGCATTCCGGAGTCAATGTGCTGTGCCATGTCTCTCAGGTCACAGGGGTGAGAACAGGAGGAGTAGAGGAGAAGGTGGAGAATGGGAGCGGATTGGAGAGAGAGTGCACGAGTAGATGTGGATGTTTAAGAGGAGGAAGGGACAGGGGACGAGGGAGATATGGGTGCGTCATACCCAGGGGTTAGAGAGGGGAGAGAGGAATATTTCCCATGTCAGGGAAAAGAGAGAGGATGGAGGAAATGGTCAAGAGAGTGGAGGAGAATGGAAGAGGGGAGAGATAATGAGAGACAGCAAAGGGGGACAGGGACAGACTGAAGACAGAGGGAAGAGAAGCTGGGGGTAGAGGTTGTGGGGTCCTACAGTATATCAGGTTCTGGGTTAGGGGTAGATGAAAGTGCCACTATCCCAAAGTGTGACGTCTGATGAGGTCAGGCACAATCACTTCTTACCCCCAGCCTCCATGCCCTCTGTTGCTACAGTATTAGTCCTCAGGCCCTTTCTAATCAAATAGTTAGTGTGTGATATCTGGTACTCTAATTACTTTCAGTGAAAGATTAGCGTGCTTGATTCAGTAAGACCACTGCTGTTATTTGACATTGTTGTCAAGTTCCAAACAGGGAATACTGTTTGGGCCTGTAGAAACCTCTGAGTTAAAGCAAAGCTACCCTTCAGGAGAAAACACGTAGAGAAAATACTGCTTTTGTGTTTTTTCTAACGGGATTCCTGTATGTTTTGATTTTATCTGTACATATTTCATCCTTTTATCCTTTATTTCTCTCATTTATCCTTTTTGTTCCACTTTAAATAGGATTCCGATGGATTATCGTGGGTCACACACTGGCTATATTTTCCATGAAACTTAATACAGACCTATATTTGACATGCCAATGGTATTTTCCATTGGATTCCTTAGTCTCATAGTCAGTCAGTAATATGTGTCAATAACATGGGTATAACAGCAGAGCGTGAGCCAAACCACTTCAATAATCCACTGTAATTGCTTGAATTTCTTATTATGATTTAACCTCACTGTCTGGTTGCTTCCGTGCCTTTGATAATCTAATACACATTCCTTTCATCTTTTCCAGTGTGTGTTGTGTAAATAAATTGAATATTGACAAGGAATTCTGCAAAACCACAGTGAACAGCATGTCACAGCTAAAATGATAATTTCCATGGCAGAAAGAAAAGGAGGGAAAGAAAGAAAGAGAGAGAGAGAGAGAGAGAGAGAGAGAGAGAGAGAGAGAGAGAGAGAGAGACATGTAGGCCTGTGTTCCATGTCATGTTGTATAAATTATTAAAGATCCACGGAGAGAGTGAGAATCCTGGAGCAGTCTGCCTGCATGGCTGAACATCAAGTATACTGGTGGTAACTAGGATTGCAAGGGGAGGGTATTTTACTGGAAACTTTTGTTTACCAGTAAACTGCCAGAATGTTGGTAACTTTCAAGAATTGTATGAAATTTATCACAAGACATCTAGTGGCCCTTTTGGGTACTTCATATTATCACAGGTGTCTGTAATTATCTCTGGCTCTTTGTGTGGCCTGATCACATGTAAAATATCAGATTTTTTAAAAAAAGATAAAACGTTAAATATATTAAATATAAATCATCAACTTAGTGAATACTGTTGGTTTTTAATATGTCTAGGTCACTGCATTTCAGTGCTAGAGGTGTCACTACAGACCCTGGTTCGATTCCAGGCTGTTTCACAACCGGCCGTGATTGGGAATCGCATAGGGCAGCGCACAATTGGCCCAGCGTCGTCCGATTTAGGGTTTGGCTGGGATAGGCCGTCATTTTGAATTAGAATTTGTTCTTAACTGACTTGCCTAGATAAATAAAGGTTAAATTAAAAAAAACTAATGTGGGTTTCAGCATGAAATATCCTTTATTTATTTCTTCACACACTTTAATTTTGTTATATTATGTCAATATGTATTTGTTGTCAATGTTTTGACAACAAACTGGTGGAAGAGTTGCAGAGTTTAATTGAGAATAATCCAATTGTTGATTAGATGCTTTTCTTAGATGATATCGATTAGAAACTCATGGACAACAGAAGATGGCCCTATTGGGTAAAATACCAAGTCCATATCATGGCAAGAACAGATCAAATAATCAAAGAGAAATGACAGTCCATCATTACTTTAAGACATGAAGGTCAGTCAATACGGAACATTTCCATAACTTTTAAAGTATCTTCAAGTGCAGTTGCAAAAACCATCAGGTGCTATGATGAAACTGGCACTCATGAGGACTACCACAGGAAAGGAAGACCCAGAGTTACCTCTGCAGCAGAGGATAAATTCATTAGAGTTAACTGTCTCTCATGAGGACCGCCACAGGAAAGGAAGACCCAGAGATACCTCTACTGCAGAGGATAAATTCATTATAGTTAACTGTCTCTCATGAGGGCCGCCACAGGAAAGGAAGACCCAGAGATACCTCTGCTGCAGAGGATGAGTTCATTAGAGTTACCAGCCTCAGAAATTACAGCCCAAATAAATGCTTCACAGAGTTCAAGTAACAGACACATCTCAACATCAACTGTTCAGAGGAAACTGCATGAATCAGGCCTTCATGGTCGAATTGCTGCAAAGAAAACACTACTAAAGGACACCAATAAGAAGAAAAGACTTGGTTGAGCCAAGAAACACAAGCAATTTACGTTAGACCGGTGGAAATCTGTCCTTTAGTCTGATGAGTGCAAATTTTGGATGTTTGGTTCCTACCGCCGTGTCTTTGAGAGATGTAGAGTAGGTGAACAGAATGTCTCTGCGTGTGTGGTTCCCACCGTGAAGCATGGAGGAGGAGGTGTGATGGTGTGGGGGGGCTTTGCTGGTGACACAGTCAGTGATTTATTTAGAATTCAAGGCACACTGAACCAGCATGGCTACCACAGCATTCTGCAGCGATATGCCATCCCATCTGGTTTGCACTTAGTAGGACTATCATTTGTTTTTCAACAGGAAAATGACTCAACACACTTCCAGGCTGTGTAAGGGCTGTTTGTCCAAGAAGGAGAGTGATGGAGTGCTGCATCAGATGACCTGGCCTCCACAATCAACCAACCTCATCCCAATTGAGATTGTTTGGGATGAGTTAGACTGCAGAGTGAAGGAAAAGCAGCCAACAAGTGCTCAGGATATGTGGGAACTCATTCAATACTGTTGGAAAAGCATTCCAGGTGAAGTTGGTTGAGAGAATGTGAAAAAATAGAACATATATTTTGATTTGTTTAACACTTTTTTGGTTACTACATGATTCCATCTGTGTTATTTCATATTGTTGATGTCCTCCTTGTATTATTCTACAATGTAGAAAATAGTCTAAATAAAATGTAAACCTTGAATGAGTAGGTTTGTCCAAATTTTTGACTGGTACTGTATATATTCATGCATAAAGTAACAAAGTTACCATAGATTGCCATAGATTTTCTGTAAATTATCAAAATGACTGAAGATTCTGGTAATTTTGGTAAATTACCGTGAACTTTGCAACCCTACAGAAGGGTCTCAAAGGTTATCCACTTGAACCCAACATAATAACATGGTTGTTTGACTCGACCTTTCCATGTCACATTCAGTCCCATCCATCCGGTGTGTAAAACCTGTACAGAGTGAGCCACCAGGCTAGGTTATACAGTGCAACACTGAGACAATACATTTACACCTTGTGGTCTCCTTCACCCCTGCAGATCCATAGGTGACACAAACACAGTGCATTGGGCGTAATGACCGCATTGTGACCATAGTCCATAGTCCTTACCCTGACCCTGGTCCTTTGGCACAGAGGCATGGGAGAGGGAGATGAGGAAGGGGCTTGTTTGCCCAGACACAATTCCAGAGATTAGACTTTTTTGCAATAAGCACCTTCCGCTTTCAGATCAATTAAAATTCTAACTTGACTATACATATTAGATTTGTGTGTGTGTGTGTGTGTGTGTGTGTGTGTGTGTGTGTGTGTGTGTGTGTGTGTGTGTGTGTGTGTGTGTGTGTGTGTGTGTGTGTGTGTGTGTGTGTGTGTGTGTGTGTGTGTGTGTGTGTGTGCGCACCCGCATGCATATGTGTGTGGTGGATCCAAAGCCAATAGTTGTGACCGTGGAGATGATTTTATAGATATGAGGCTCGTGTTACAGAGCTCCTGTTCCTATTATCCTGCTCTGTCTGTCAGGGTCTCACTGCACTTGAGACAGCTGGCCCAGGAACCTGATCCACATCCCTGGCTCCCCCAGGCAGCCAGCCCCCACCACCTCCACCACCACCCAGAGATCCCAATTGCCTGACAATACACACTACAAACACCCCACCTCTCTCCATACCATCACTCCTTTTCACTGCCAGAAAGACATGCAAAAAAAACTTAACTGATAGATCTGATTGGACACCGAAGGGAATAATGGGTAAGGTACAACTAAAGAAAAACTCAAGTGATGGATAGAAGAGAGAAAAGAGGAGAGTGGGGAGCATGCATCTGGAGGTGGAGATGTACCAAAGAGCATTTTGAAGTTTACTGTCATCAGTCCTGCCCTGGAGGCAGAACTGAGCGGTTTCTGCTAGATGGGCCAGCTGATATTGCCAATTATTTTAATGATTATTTCATTGGAAAAGTGGGCAAACTTAGGCAGGAAATGCCAACAACAAACGGTGAGCAAATATATTCATGCACAAAAAAACTAATAATGCAAGTTTGACTTTTGTAAAGTTAGTGTGGGAGAGGTGGAAAAATTATTGTTATTGACCAATAATGACAAACCTCCTGGTATTGACAACATAGATGGAAAGCTACTGAGGATGGTAGCTGACTCTATAGCCACTCCGGTCTGGCACATTTTTAATCTGAGCCTAGAAGAAAGTCTTTGTCCTCAGGCCTGGAGGGAAGCCAAAGTAATTCCACTACCCAAGAGTGGTAAAGAGGCCTTTACTGGTTCTAGCAGCATACCTATAAGCTTGCAGCCAGCTCTTAAGAAACTGTTGGAAAAAATGATGTTTGACCAAATGCAATGCTATTTCTCTGTAAACAAATTAACAACAGACTTCCAGCATGCTTATAGAGAAGGGCACTCAACATGTACTGCACTGACACAAATGACTGATGATTGTTTGAAAGAAATTGATAATAAGAAGATTGTGGGAGCTGTACTGTTAGATTTCAGTGCAGCCTTTGATATTATTGACCATAACCTGTTGTTGATAAAATGGTGTTATGGCTTTTCAACCTCTGCCATATTGTGGATTCAGAGCTATCTATCTAGTAGAATTCAAAGGGTTTTCTTTAATGGAAGCTTCTCTAATGTAAAACATTTAAAGTGTGATGTACCGCAGGGCAGCTCTCTAGGCCCTCTACTCTTTTCTATTTTACCAATGACCTGCCACTGGCATTAAACAAAGCATGTGTGTCCATGTATGCTGATGATTCAGCATCAGCAACCACAGCTAATGAAGTCACTGAAACCCTTAATTAACCTGTTATGGCTGCATCCCTTTGTTCTCAATTTCCACCTGAAGACATACCCAAATCTAACTGCCTGTAGCTCAGCCCCAGAGGCAAGGATATGCATATTCTTGGTATCATTTGAATGGAAACATTCTGAAGTTTGTTTGTGGAAATGTTAATTGAATGTAGGAGACTATAACACAGTAGATCTGGTGGAAGAAAAGAGAAAGATAGAGAAGAGCATACGTTTTCTGTTTTTTATTGTTGTAGTATCATCTTTCACATGTACTAGAATAGCCACACAGTCAGATAGGATGCTGGAGATAATTTTGATGGATAACACAAGAGGGCAACTGTAGGTGTGCAAAGTTTCAGACTGATAACTTCAGGAATGGGTGAGCTACATGACATTTAGCATGAAGTCACCCAGGTGTCCCACACAAGTTGCCCAAATGTACCCAAGTGGCCGAATTGGTGAAATGACCTATAACTATATACAGCAGTGCAAATAACTATATACAACACATCAAAAAGCAATTCTAACACACACACACCAAAAAAATGTTTAAAAATATATTAGAAAATAAATATTAAAAAGAAAAAACTGTAGACCCATTGGAAGTCCTCGTCACAGTATTTTGCTGCCTGTGCCATGTCCCATAGCAGTCTCTTTCTGATGTAAAGCAGAGGCAAACTGAACAAGTGGTGCATTTCATTTGACACAGAACACATCGACGCCTCCATGCTGTGCCCTTTTGGCCCTGAGGCACTGGCATGCCTGCAGTAATGAACTGTGGCATATGAACACCACTGGGGGCACAGGTAGAGCGGGCAGCTTGGCACCGGGGGCTCCCAGTCGGAGTCGCTATCACTGTGAAAGAAAACATTTAAAAAATATTTGTATTGTATGAGCCTTTTATCATCACATAAAATAAACAGATATGTATTGTATAGAGCAGAGGGAACAGTCCCTAAGGTGAAGTGCTGTTCCATTCAACTCCGGCCATTATTGTATATGTAAATATATATATATATATATATTTATACACACACACACACCCAAACAAACCTACACACACACACACAAACAAACCACATATTTTATTGCAAAAAAATATATATATATATTGTTATATTTCATAAAACGGCATTAGCACTTACCCTTACCCACTTACCCGAAGTGCGTCCTGTCCTTGCAGAAATAGCTCCTCAGTTCGTTTGAATCATAACACTCCAAGATTCCTCAAACAAAAAATCTGTCTCACTTTCACTTTTTCACTTTCACTTTAGACATTGACTTCGCTTTACATGATTTATTCGCCATGATATCTTCAATGAAATCGTTGAAACAACAACTTTCCGAAATACAGCTGCGCGGAAAAAGCCTTACGGCAACTCCTCTGATCGTCAAAGCGAGAATGGAGTTCCCTGCGCGTGCGAATACAAACAAGGAATTGTGGTCCAACCCAAAACCATTACATACTGGCGTTTACCTCAGCTCTTTGGCTATCTACCCAGCTAGATTTAAGGAAGATCAGTGGTCATTGGGCATAAATATAGTCAATCAATGAAGCTTCGCAAAAAATATTGGTGCATAAGGTAGTCATTGATCCTTGTTTTCAAATCAGCTCACTTCGGTCAATACTCCCCGCAAAAAAAAACAATGACGGTTTGGCTGTGTTGCAAACATCCAGAGGAATGCACTGAAACCAACCATGACTAGATAAACGATTGTTTACGGGGGGTAATCACGTTGAATGCTCCGTAAAAATTGATAGAGATGGAATTCACGGCACAAATGGTTTACAAAATGTTTTGATTTAGGCTATAAAAATTGATTTTATCAAAGAAAACGGCACTTCATTTGATTACTGGGACCCGCAGGAAGAGAAATAAGAGCAAGATATCAGAATGTAAGTCATCATTTTACCTTCAGATGTGAATGTGTAAAAACTGTCATGGCGGAAACTGTTTCTGTTGTTGATTGCTCTTCTCAAACAAAAGCATGGGATTTGTTCTCTGTAATAGCTATTTTAAATTGGAAAATGTAGTTTGATTACCAAGATTCTAATCTTTTGAAGGGTGTAAGACACTTGCATTTTCAAGAATGTTTAATGTTACGAAGTTGTATTTTTAGTTGTCACTCTGAAATTTCCCCTGATGTTGGTCCCTGTACGGGGATCGCAGCCATAACAGGTTTTAACAAAGAATTGCAGTCTGTTTTGGAATGGGTGGCCGGTAATTAACTGACCTTGAGCATCTCTAAAACGAAAAGCATTGTATTTGGTACAAAAGTATTAAATCATTCCTTAAGTTCTAGACCTCAGCTGAATCTGGTTATGAATGGTGTGGCTGTTGAACAAGTTGAGGAGACTAAATTACTTTCTGGCACTTTAGATTGCAAACTACTGTCATGGTCAAAACGTGTAGATTCAATGGTTGTAAAGATGGGGAGAAGTCTGACCGTAATAAAGAGATGCTCTGCTTTTTTGACACTACACTCCAAAAAGCAAGTCCTGCAGGCTCTAGTTTTGTCTAATCTTGATTATTGTCCAGTCATGTGGTCCATCGCTGCAAGGAAAGACCTAGTTAAGCTGCAGCTGGCACAGAACAGAGTGACACGTTTTGCTCTTAATTGTAATCAGAGGGCTGATATAAATACTATGCAGTCAGTCTCTCTTGGTTAAGAGTTGAGGAGAGACTGTCTGCATCACTTATTCTTTTAACAAGAAACATTAATGTGTTGAAAATACCAAATTGTTTGCATAGTCAACTTACACACAACTCTGAAACACACTTATCCCACCAGACATGCCACCAGGGGTCTTTTCACAGTCCCCAAATCCAGAACAAATTCAAGAAAGCGTTCAGTATTATACAGAGCCCTAATTGCATGAACTTCCTTCCATCACATATTTCTCAAATAAACAGCAAAACTGATTTAAAAAAACAGATAAGGCAAAGCCTCACGGCACAACGCCTATTTGACCTAGATAGTTTGAGTGTGTATTGATATGTAGGCTACATTTGCCTTTAAAAAATGTTATGTAGTTAGTTCTGTCCTTGAGCTGTTCTTGTCTATTGATGTTCTGTATTATGTCATTCTGTATCATGTTTTGTCTGGACCCCAGGAAGAGAGGTTGCTGCTTTTGCAACAGCTTATGGGGATTCCAATAAAATACCAAATACCAAAAAGTCTAAATAGGCTATAATCATAAAAATTCATAAAAACAAACATTTGCAATGTTGGTGATCATTTAAGGTTAATGTTAGGCATTCGGGCTAGCAGTGTGGTTTAGGTTAGGTTTAAGGTTAGGGGTTCATTTTCAAATCAGATTGTATTACTTTGTGCGTACGGCCCAGTACATCCCTGGGGCCAAGCTTCCTGCCATCCAGGACTTCTATACCAGGAGGTGTCAGAGGAAGGCCCTAAAAATGTTCAAAGACCAGCCACCCTAGTCATAGACTGTTCTCTCTGCTACCACACGGCAAGCGGTACCGGAGCGCCAAGTCGAGGTCCAAAAGGCTTCTTAATAGTTTCTACCCACAGGCTATAAGACTCCGTAACCTTTCTAGCGCACAACGTTCCGCTGAAAAGGCAGCGCACAAAATTCTATTTTTTTTTTAAATACGTAACTTTCACACATTAACAAGTCCAATACAGAAAATGAAAGATAAACATCTTGTTAATCTACCCATTGTGTCTGATTTCAAAAATGCTTTACAGCTAAAGCACAACATATGATTATGTTAGGTCATAGCCAAGTTGAAAAACACAGCCATTTTTCCAGCCAAAGATAGGCGTCACAAAAAGCAGAAATATAGATAAAATTAATCACTAACCTTTGATGATCTTCATCAGATTACACTCATAGGACATCATGTTACACAATACATGTATGTTTTGTTCGATAATGTGCATATTTATATCCTAAAATCTCAGTTTACATTGGCGGCTTACGTGCAGTAATGTTTTGATTCCAAAACATCTGGTGATTGTGCAGAAATACTCATTGATAAAAGATACATTGATAAAAGATACAAGTATTATTCACAGAATTAAGATAGACTTCTCCTTAATGCAACCGCTGTGTCAGATTTCAAAAAAACTGTATGGAAAAAGCATCATCTGAGAACGGAGCTCAGAACCCAAAACAGCCAGAGGAATAGCCGCTATTTCGGAATCAACAAAGTTCGAAACAACACCATAAATATTCACTTACCTTTGATGATCTTCATCAGAAGGCACTCCCAGGAATCCCAGTTCGACAATAAATGACTGACTTGTTCCATAAAGTTCCATCATTTATGTCCAAATAGCCACTTGTTGTTAGCGTGTTCAGCCCAGTAATCAATCTTCATGAGGCGCATGCACTTCATCCAGTCAAAAACTCGAAAAGTTCCATCACAGTCCTTTAGAAACATGTCAAACGATGTATGCGATCATTTTTTTGGATGTTTTTAACATAAAACATCAATAATGTTCCAACCGGGGAAGACCTTTTTCTTCAGAAAAGCACTGGAACGAGAGGTAACTCTGTCCAGAGCGCGCATCATGAGACCAAGGCTCTCTGCCAGACCACTGACTCAAAGAGCTCTTATGAGCCCCTCCTTTATAGTAGAATCCTCAAACCAGTTTCTAATGACAGTTGACATCTAGTGGAAGCCGTAGGAAGTGCAACTTTATCCATATCTCAATGTGTGTTCGGTAGGCCAAGCTTTGAAAAACTACAAACCTCAGATGTCCCACTTCCTCGTTGGATTTTTCTCAGGTTTTCGCCTGCCATATGAGTTCTGTTATTCTCATAGACATCATTCAAACAGTTTTAGAAACTTCAGTTTTTTTCCATTCAATACTAATAATAATATGCATATATTATCATCTGGGACAGAGTAGGAGGCAAATCACTCTGGGCATGCTATTCATCCAAAAGTGAAAATGCTGCCCCCTATCCCAAAAAGGTTACAGCTACTCAAAGGGCTACCCAGACTCCTCTTTTACACTGCTGCTACTCTCTGTTGATAATCTATGCATTTAACTTTAACTCTGCCTAAATGTACATACTACCTCAATTACCCCAACTAACTGGTGCCCCTGCACATTCCCTACTGTATTTATTTTATTTATTTATTTTGCTCCTTTGCACCCCATTATTTTTATTTCTACTTTGCACATTCTTCCACTGCAAATCTACCACTCCAGTGTTTTACTTGCTATATTGTATTTTCTTCACCACAATGGCCTTTATTTTCCTTTACCTCCCTTATCTCACCTCATTTGCTCACATCGTATATAGACTTGTTGCTACTGTATTATTGACTGTATGTTTGTTTTACTCCATGTGTAACTCTGTGTCGTTGTGTGTCGAACTGCTTTGCTTTATCTTGGCCAGGTCGCAATTGTAAATGAGATCTTGTTCTCAACTTGCCTACCTGGTTAAATCAAGGTGAAATAAATAAATAAAATAAAAAATTGACTCTGTACTGGTAGTCCCTGCATATAGCCTCCACATTGACTCTGTACTGGTAGTCCTGAAGATAGCCTCCACATTGACTCTGTACTGATAGTCATGTATATAGCCTCCACATTGACTCTGTACTGGTAGTCCTGTATATAGCCTCACTTGTTATTTTATTACTGCTGTTTAACTATTTGTTACTTTTATTTTCTACTTGTTTATTTGTAACTTAACACTTATTTTTTTATGTAACTTCTTAAAGCATTTTTTTTAACCTTTATTTAACTAGGCAAGTCAGTCAAGAACAAATTCTTATTTTCAATGACGGCCTAGGAACAGTGGGTTAACTGCCTGTTCAGGGGCAGAACGACAGATTTGTACTTTGTCAGCTCGGGGGTTTGAACTTGCAACCTTCCGGTTACTAGTCCAACACTCTAGGCTACCCTGCCGCCCCACTTAAGGGCTTGTAAGCAAGCATTTCACCGAAAGGCTACCTGTTTATTCGGCACATGTATTCGGCGCATGTGACAAATACAATTTGATTTGATTTGATTTGTGGCTGTGCCAGCTAGTGACCACTCTGCAGAGCTGCTTCCAGTACATGAGTCATCATAAATGCCAAACTGCATGGCTAGAGGTCTTCACTTCTCTAGTACAGCTAAAGCAGATTTCTTCTCAGTGCTTTAGCTCCCTCCCTCCCTTCCTCCCCCTCCCTCCATCCCTTCCTCCCCTCCTACCTCCCTCCCTTCCTCCCCCTCCCTCCCTCCCTCCCCTCCTCCCCCTCCTACCTCCCTTCCTCCCCCTCCTACCTCCCTCCCTGCATGTGTAGAGTTAGTTTTTCCCCAGGCATATGTTTAGATATGGGTGCTAGCTGCTTGTGATTGGTTTGCTGCCAATGGAAGTAGGTCAAACCCCTCTGTGTTTTCTTCATATTTCCAGTTTTATTCTACTTACTCTCCTCAACCTACGATTTATTATCATGGCTGAACAAAGAAACAGTGGGCTGATATTCACAATGTTTCTACTGCTTTATTTCAGTCCATTTTCTTTCTGTCCACGACAGGATCTTCACATTGAATGTAACACTGTACAGCACTCATGTTGGTCTCACCATTGATTTTGTGTGAATTGCAAGCAGGCTTTGGAGTTTTTTTGTCCTCTCTTTGGTCGGCTATATATTTTGACCAGATAGTTTTAGCCCGCCAGGTCTGGTTCAACAAGATGACAGATAGGTTTTAGCTCCCCAGGTCTTGTTCAACAAGATGACAGATAGGTTTTAGCACCCCAGGTCTGGTTCAACAAGATGACAGATAGGTTTTAACACCCCAGGTCTGGTTCAACAAGATGACAGATAGGTTTTAGCTCCCCAGGTCTGGTTCAACAAGATGACAGATAGGTTTTAGCACCCCAGGTCTGGTTCAACAAGATGACAGAAAGGTTTTAGCACCCCAGGTCTGGTTCAACAAGATGGACAGAAAGGTTTTAGCCCCCTAGGTCTGGTTCTCATGACTTCATGTTCCATCATGTTCTTCAGATCAGGGTTGGGGGTTGGGACAGGAAAGGGGGCAGTTTGGAGTGCTGAGGTGGGTTGGAAAGGGGAGCAGGAGGGGATTGGATTGGGAATTTGGGGTTGGCTGAAAACAAAGCTCCAGGCAGAACATGTGACCAGGTTTGCCACAGCTGTCCCTCTCACCTTTTTAGGCCAAAGGTCAGTGTGTGAGAGGGACAAGACATTGTTTTTTGCATGGACACGTTTTGAGATAAAATAATGTATCTGTCCTCTCTGTTTCAGCATCTGCATAAATGATGTTCAGGCGAAGAGGGGTCATAATCAGCTTTACATTGTTTTCAATGCACAAGAAGTTAACATCTTGACTTAAAAAAATGTCTTCAGTGTATGAGCATATCTTTGTCACATGCGGGTATTTTGTCAACTCAGCTGAGCTGAAGTGTTGCCTCTATCCCCCCTTTCCCATTTCCCTAATATCTCTCCCACCCTCACACTCCCTCCTCTGCTGTTCTCAGTTCTAACTCCCTCTATCCAAACTGGCCCATGTCAAGTCTCACAGCCCCTTCATGGAGCAGTGAAAGGCACTTCTGGAGTCAATAATTGTGAACATGATAAGTCCCACCTTAAATCCCACCATGAGGCTACAACAGGGTTCCACATGTAATTCTAAGCCATATTATTCGCCCACTAATGCTAGTGCAGGATGGCGAATCACGGCACCGCCTGCAGCCATATAAGAATTAGAAATAAATATGCATAGGAACCAGATAAATATAAAGAGCAGCAAATCTGCCATGAGACCGTGTGTGGAGCTGCAATTTGCGAGCGACAGGGAGAATTCGCAACAGCTCTTTCGGTAATTGTTGGATTAAATTCAGTGGCTACGGACGGAGTTAATGTGCAGCATAATTTACAGGAAAGAAAGCTCAATCAAATGTTGGCATATTAAGGAAATGTGTTTTGCCACCACGTTTCAGCGCCTCATTTCAGGGGCTGGTGGTGTTAGATGGCGTCGGCACCGAAGAGTAGTAGAGTGTTTCTCCGTATCAGGGTGTTTATCTATCTGTTTATTGACTGTATCACCACACCACTTAATGAGAGCAGTTTAGCCTGGGTGCCGGGTGGATTTATCCAGCTGCACAGACCCTTTGATGTTTAAGTATATGTGTAATATTATTTCACTGAGCCTGGACAAGACAAATTCCTCTAGCATGTTTCCTAAAGATCTACTAGCTCCTTATTTCCATTGTCCACACTCTGATCCCCTCTCCTCACCAGGAAAGTTGCATGGTTCCTCCACTCAGCCACGCCTTATAGGTGGAGGTAGTTGTCTGTTAACTAAACAGCTAATTGTTCAATCAGAAAGCTGGTTACTAAAATGTGTTCCTTTAGCCAGTTCTGAGGCACAACATGTACTCGCTGTCTTCTTCCTTCCTCTACATGAATTATACTAGAATTATAGATACTAGAACTCAGACTAACACTTCCTCATCCCAGCCCAGCAAACCGGGAACATTCCAAGAACATTAGCTAAGATTCCATTGAAGTTCCAGATAAAGTTTTATTTAACAATAGGATGAGGACATCCCCAAACATTCAAAGCTCTCCTAACATTCACTGAAATCTTGTGCACAACATCTGTAACAATCACCGCAGAAAATTGCCCAACAGTTCTCATTACGTTTCCAAGTCATGTAATAACACAATATACCTGTATGATTTCCCAGCAAATCCAAAATGGTTCCCAGAACATTTTTTAGGTTGCAGTAAATGTTCTCGTAATACAAAAACTGGCAGTTGTCCTGATGATTATACAATGTTTGTATAAAACATTTGCCTGAAGTTGCAAGAATGTTCCCAGAACACATTTTGTGCGTTCTTTATTTTAGTTTATTTTAGTGTGCAAAAAAACACTCACCAGATGTTACAATAACTTTCCCAGAACACATTTCTTCTATTCTTTAAAAGTTCCTAAAGCATTTCTTTAGGTTGTGTGAACATTGTGGGAATGTGACAGGAGATAGGTTCCCAAAACAGTAAAACTGTCCAGATGTGTTGACATTCAGATAATGATTGTATCAGGGTGCACAAAATATTCCTTTGATGTTGCAAGAATATTGACAGAACAGCCTTTCTGAGTTCTTTAAAGGTTCCCAGAACATTTAATTAGGTTGTGGGAACAGTGTGGATACATTATAAGAGATAGGTTCCCAAAACACAAAATATGCTCAGTTGAGATGACATTCATGCAATGTTTAAGTTAGGTTGCACAGGACATTCCCTTAATGGAACATTAATAAATGGAATACTAGTCACTTTAATAATGGTTAAATGTTATGCATTACTCATCTCATATTTATATACTGTGTTCCATTCTATTCTACTGTATCTTAGTCTATGCCGCTCTGATGTTGCTCATCCATATATTAATATTTTTTAAATTCCATTCCTTTACTAGATTTATGTGTATTGGGTATATGTTGTGAAATTATTAGATGTTACTTGTTAGATATTACTGCACTAGAGACACAAGTATTTCGCTACACCCGCAATAACATCTGCTAAACACATGTAAGTGACCAATAAAATGTGATTTTGATTTAATGTTGTAAGAATGTTGACAGAACACCTGGTCTAATTAAGTTATGGGAGTTGTTATTCAAGAAGGTTGACAGAACACCTGGTCTAATTAAGTTATAGGAGTTGATATTCACGAAGGCTGACAAAACACCTGGTCTAATTAAGTTATAGGAGTTGATATTCACAAAGGTTGACAGAACACCTGGTCTAATTAAGTTATAGGAGTTGATATTCACGAAGGTTGACAGAACACCTGGTCTAATTAAGTTATGGGAGTTGTTATTCACGAAGGTTGACAGAACACCTGGTCTAATTAAGTTATGTGAGTTGATATTCACAAAGGTTGACAGAACACCTGGTCTAATTAAGTTATGGGAGTTGATTTTCACGAAGGTTGACAGAACACCTGGTCTAATTAAGTTATGTGAGTTGATTTTCACGAAGGTTGACAGAACACCTGGTCTAATTAAGTTATGTGAGTTGATATTCACGAAGGCTGACAGAACATTCCCGCAACGTTGCATAATATTAGTTTGTATGACGTTCATAGCATATTTGTTTGAGGATTACCATAATATTCTATTGATGTTCACACAACAAACATCTTACCTTGTCTTGGAGGTCCTCAGAACATTTAGAAAATGTTATATTTCAGTTTGACCTAATGTAACATTACCAGCTCCTTAACAGTTTGGAATAGATGCCCGTTATGGTGCTCTCCTGATGTAACTGTAATGTAGGCCCACCACAAGGTGATATTGACTCATGGCATTTTCATTTCATTCATAGACCATTTGAACAGCATTTAATCATACAAACAAAGTCATATTTTTTCACACTTCATATGTTGATAACCTGCACATGTAGGATTTGAACCTGCAGTGTTAGCGTCTCAAGACAGGTATTTAATCCTCTGCACCAATGGTGAAGCTCCTTTCTATCTTCTTTGTTCATTATATAGCCATGGCAGTGGAGGTGTAGATTACGTCTCACAGTCCGGTGTTCATGGGATTTCTGTTAATGTGACTCCGTGCAGCCAATGGCAATGTTGGCTTTAGGTATAATGCTAGAAGCCTCTTGTAGATTTGACAGCTTGAACACAGATCCAACTCTAACACCAATAAAATCACATCTATGTGAATGTTGGCTAAACCACATCTATGTGAATGTTGGCTAAACCACATGTATGTGAATGTTGGCTAAACCACATCTATGTGAATGTTGGCTAAACCACATCTATGTGAATGTTGGCTAAACCACATCTATGTGAATGTTGGCTAAACCACATCTATGTGAATGTTGTTAGAACAAAGATCTGTTAGAATCAAGCCCTAAATCCAGTCTGAAATGCAGAATTCAGACGAACTGTAAAAAATAAAACATTGTGTAAAAATGTACTGTTTGACTTTAAAAAGCACACCCTATATAATTCCTAGTTTAAGACACTTGATGTGATCTGAAAAGCAAAAGTGAAGCTAGATCAGGCTCATAGTCTTGAATACCTTGTAAACATGGGCCCAGAAGTATGCAGCCTATCAAGAGAATGGGTGAAGTGAACCCTGTTACCAGTATATCCCTGGGTTTGTTATGTCTTGGAAAGCTAAAAGGAAGCAATTCCTGATTAAAGTATTACAATGTAAATGTACTTTTAATCCGTATGTCTGCATATTTCAAGACACGGCATATGAGGGGCAGTGAAATACGCAATGGGTTGGCCAACAATTTCTCATCATTCATCTTTTTTTTTTAAACATATACTTAATTTAAAACTGGAAATCAACCAAACCAAACAAAGGTAAAATGCTTTAGTATCTAAATGGTGTAAATTCGTGGGCGACTGAGGGAAACAAAATAGTACGGGTTGAGGGCATGTGGCAGAGAGCGATGAGGGGGCGCTGCAGATGGGGGTGTGAGCAGGTGAGTCTGGGCAGGGGTGTTGCTGTGGATGTTTGTGTGCCTCTGTATGTTGTGCTTTGTATGTGTTTGTTTGTATTGTTTAAAAATGAATTACTTGGCTTGGGTACCAAACCTTGCAGGTTCAAACCCTACATGTACAGATTATCAACATATGTTTTATTTTTTTTATTTCACCTTTATTTAACCAGGTAGGCCAGTTGAGAACAAGTTCTCATTTACAACTGCGACCTGGCCAAGATATAGCAAAGCAGTGTGACACAAACAACAACACAGAGTTATACATAAACAAACGTATAGTCAATAACACAAAAGAAAAATATATGTATAGTGTGTGCGAATGTAGAAGAGTAGGGAGGTAAAGGCAATAAATTGGCCATGGATGAGAAATAATTACTATTTAGCATTAACACTGGAGTGATAGATGTGCAGATGATGATGAGCAAGTAGAGATACTGGGGTGCAAAAGAGAAAGAGGATGAATAAATATATGGGGATGAGGTAGTTGGTGTGCTATTTACAGATTGGCTGTGTACAGGTACAGTGATCGGTAAGCTGCTCTGACAGCTGATGCTTAAAGTTAGAGAGGGAGATATAAGACTCCAGCTTCAGTGATTTGTGCTATTAGTTCCAGTCATTGGCAGCAGAGAACTGGAAGGAAAGGCGGCCAAAGGAAGTGTTGCTGTCACATTCGTCGTATAGAGGAGACCAAAGCGCAGCGTGATTTGAATACATTCTTCTTTTAATAAAACGAAGAAACACTAAACGAACTTACAAAATAACAACACGAACGGGACGCTATATAAACTGAGTGCTGACACAGGCAACTACACATAGACAATAACCCACAGATGAACCAAGGAATATGGCTACCTAAATATGGTTCCCAATCAGAGACAACGATAAACAGCTGCCTCTGATTGAGAACCAATCTAGGCAACCATAGAGATATAAACCCGTAGACTAGAAAACCCCTAGACATACATAAATCCCTAGACAATACAATAACTAAACACACCACCCTTGTCACACCCTGACCTAACCAAATAATAAAGAAAACAAAGATAACTAAGGTCAGGGCTTCTTTACATTGAGGGCTGGGGACCCTCGATGGAGACCCCGGGCTGGGGATTGTCGCTGGCGACCCCGGACTGTGGCCCGTCGTGGGAGGTTCCGGACTGTGGCCCGTCGTGGGAGGTTCCGGACTGTGGCCCGTCATTGGAGGTTCCAGTTTGTGAACTGTCGCCGGAGGTTCCGGACTGGGTTCTGTCGCCGGACGCTCTGGACTGGGTACTGTCGCCTGACGCTCTAGACTGGGTTCTGTCGCCGGACGCTCTGGACTGGGTACTGTCGCCTGACGCTCTGGACTGGGTACTGTCGCCTGACGCTCTGGACTGGGTACTGTCGCCTGACGCTCTGGACTGGGTACTGTCGCCGGACGCTCTGGACTGGGTACTGTCGCCTGACGCTCTGGACTGGGTACTGTCGCCAGACGCTCTGGACTGGGTACTGTCGCCAGACGCTGTGGACTGGGTACTGTCGCCAGACGCTCTGGACTGGGTACTGTCGCCAGACGCTCTGGACTGGGTACAGTCGCCGGACGCTCTGGACTGGGTACTGTCGCCTGACGCTCTGGACTGGGTACTGTCGCCGGACGCTCTGGACTGGGTACTGTCGCCGGACGCTCTGGACTGGCGAGGCGCACTGTAGAACTGGTGTGTGGTGCCGGCACTGGTGGTACCGGGCTGGGTACACGCACCTCAGGGTGAGTGCGAGGAGCAGGAACAGGGAGTACTAGACCCTGGAGGCGCACTGGAGGCCTGGAGACCTTTAAAGAACTCAGAAAGGTTATCCTGTCAACATTATTGCAACATCAATGGAACGTTTTATGCACCCTGATAGAAACATTATCTGAATGTCAGCACAACTGGACAGTTTTAGTGTTTTGGGACCCTATCGCTCATATCTCCACAATGTTCCCAGAACCGAAAGAAACATTCTAGGAACCTTAAAAAAATGTGTTCTGGAAACGTTCAAACTTTCCGTAATTATCAGCACAACTGGACACTTTTCGTGTTATGAGAACATTTGCTGAGACCTAACAAATATTCTAGGAACTTCACAGAACCAATTTTGGTTTTCTGGGATACTTACAGTGAACTGGATTTGTGTAGCAGAAGTGCCCTGAGTTTGAGAAGTATCTATTGCTTCTAGTGGATCCTTCTTCCAAGAGCAGTGGAGGCTTTGCCTCTTCCATCATGGTAGACTATTAGTGAGCTGTTTGGTCATGTAAATGCCATCTTAAGGCATTGTCTTCCACAGGTGGCAATAGCCCTAAGCAATGCTATAGTCCCTTGACTAACGATGTACAGACACAAGTTATCTGATGTATGACTATGCTCTTAAGGGGCATCAGATATACAGTGTATCACGTCTTTCATTCTAATCATGTTTTATCAGTGAGGTCAAACTGGCTGGTCTTATGATCCTCGAAGTCTACGGCACACACCATAATAGAGTCCGCTGTGATTGATAGGCTTCGTAGCGATGCTAGTCACATCTATGATTAATACAGTCTAGCACAAAGCACCATGTAGACATGACTTGTTTTAATTAACCTGCGGGTGTCTATTAGAGCCTGCTGCGTGTCATCTCCCACGCTGCTACTTTCATTTTAATTAAGCATTATGTTGTACTATAGACCGCTGTTTAACTTCAAAAGTCTTATTAGATCATTTCCCCTTTGCGCTCTTGGTGATAAGAACACGAAAAAGCGGGTTTCCGCGGGAGATTCTTGATTTTGTACTGTGTAAGAGCAGAGAGAGCAGCTATGAGTTATCTGTGCTGTGCTGTGCTCTCCTCCTCCCGGATTCATCATCAGGCTTCCTCCCTGGAACAGAACATTTATTCTGTGGGAGGGTCCGTGGGTGGGGGTCCCTAACATTTGATGAATGAATGCGTCTCTGATTCACTTCTCTTTTATCTCCCCGTTTCATCTTCAGTCGTCTCCTCTGAATCTTCTCATTTTTTCTCTCTCTCTTTATCACCCCCAACAGCACTGTGCAGCGCAGGAACCCAATTAGGTAGCCAGTTCACTAATAGCAGGTCATTTCATTAGTTGTTGATTACAACACTGCTTTTGTACAGATTACATTGAAGTCGAAAATTCCACATCCACTGAAGGGCTGATAGGAGCAAGCTGATCCTGTGTAGAGTTCCACTGCAGTGGGAGATTTGCCATTCCCAGCAGCGAGCGCTGCTCCGCTCCATTAGTGTCTTCATGGGAATCGAAGACTTCCTTGGGTTAGACATGTAGCCAAAGATGAGTCAGGGCTGTGCAGTCAGCCCATCCATTGATGCAGGTGCTTTAGAAGCTAGATACCAGCTAGCATCTCTCTGTCTGTTTCTCTGTACCGGTGCTGAAGATGGAGCTGGAGGTCAAGGCACTGCATCAGTCCTACTGCTTTATCATCCCCAACAGCACTGTGCAGAGCAGAGTCGAACAGCTCTCTCTCTCTCTCTCTCTCTCTCTTTATCACCCCCAACAGCACTGTGCAGAGCAGAGTCAAGCAGCTCTCACTCTCTCTCTTTATCATCCCCTACAGCACTGTGCAGAGCAGAGTCAAGCAGCTCTCACTCTCTCTCTCTTTATCATCCCCAACAGCACTGTGCAGAGCAGAGTCGAGCAGCTCTCACTCTCTCTCTCGCTCTCTCTCTCTCTCTCTCTCTTTATCCTCCCCAATAGCACTGTGCAGAGCAGAGTCGAGCAGCTCTCCACTCTCTCTCTCTCTCTCTCTCTCTCTCTCTCTCTCTCTCTCTCTCTCTCTCTCTCTCTCTTTATCCTCCCCAATAGCACTGTGCAGAGCAGAGTCGAGCAGCTCTCCTCTCTCTCTCTCTCTCTCTCTCTCTCTCTCTCTCTCTTTATCATCCCCAACAGCACTGTGCAGAGCAGAGTCGAGCAGCTCTCACTCTCTCTCTCTCTCTCTCTCTCTCTCCCTCTCTCTCTCTCTCTCTCTCTCTCTCTCTCTCTCTCTGTGAGTATCTCGCTCTGTCCCTCAGGGGGTTTAGTTTGTGTGATTCCACACTCTAGCTTCTCTAGCTCAACTTTGCTACTTGGCACTGTGAAGATTTTACTTCTATCTTATTCCAGGCTCACACAGCCCCTAATGTGATTATGATACGAATAGGCAATACAGATTTGAGATTTCAATGGAAAAGTTTCCCTCGCTGAGAAAGCAAATGTTTGTGTTCCATCGAATGCATGCAGCAGCGTCAATGGAAAGGGATAGAATTCCCAAAGTCAATGATGACCTAGTGTGGAAAAAGACCCCAGTAAACAGGTTGTATGTGAACAGGAAATCTCTGGAGTCATTCTAACTGGCGGGGCTACCATGAGTTGAAACCATTTGAAGGGGACGTTATGAAATGATCTGATATTTGCCTTGACGGATGGAAAGATAGACTTGAACTGAGAACTCATTGTGTGATTTGTGTTTTATTGTTCCTCTGTAACCTGGTTATTCTGGGATATTTTTCTTTTATGGGATATTTTTCCTTTTTGGGATATTTTTCTGTGACCGTTTGGAGGAAGTGAGGTCATGGATCGTAAGGGGATGGAAAAGGGCCTCTGGAATCATTTGTTAAAATAACCTTTAATCCCACTGGGCACACACTGGCTGAATCAACATTTCAATTAAATTACATTAGACCAATGTGAACTAGACGTTGAATGGGATGCCATGTGTCAGGTGGGATGCCACATTGACAGGGATAGGTGTCGGGCACACACACATACGCACACTATTATTTTAAATAATAACAGGCCTTTGTATATTTAACATGATTGTTGCAGTGTTATTAGGTGATATAGATTGAGTCTAAAAAAAACATTAGGAAGACCTTCCTAATATTGAGCGGAACCCCTCCCCCTTTTGCCCTCAGAACAGCCTCATATCGTTGGGGCATGGACTTTACAAGGTGTTGAAGGCGTTCCTCAGGGATGATGGCCCTTGTTGACTCCAATGCTTCCCACAGTTGTGTCAAGTTGGCTGGTAGTGGATCTCTACTCTGAATAGCTCGTTCCATATCATCCCACAGATGCTCAACTAGATTGAGATCTGGTGACTGGGCAGTAAGCTGAATTCACTGTCATGTTTGTGAAACCATTCCTGGACAATCCTAGCCTTGTGGCATGGGGCATTATCCTGCTGAGAAAAAACATTTGCATATGGATACACTGCTGCCATGAAGGGATGCACCTGATTGGTAAGGATGTTCAGATATCCTGTGGCATTCAAATGTTGCTAACTGTAACCCATCTGTTGCTCTACACAATTCGTGTCAGCCTCCTGTGTCCTCTTTCATCAATGACCTGTTTTCAACCACTAACCTCCCATTGGCTGGATGTCCTTTGGGTGGTGCTTTTCTTGATAGACATGGAAAACTGTAAAAAAAAAAAAACAGTTATTGACAAACTCAAACCAACTACCATTCCCTGTTCAAAGGCACTTAAAAATGGTGTCTTGCCCATTCACCCTCTGAATGGCACACATGCACAATCCATGTCTCAAGTCTCTCAAGGCTTACAACTCCTTCTTTAACCTGTCTCCTCCCCTTCAGCTACACTGATTGAAGTGGATTTAACAAGTGACATCAGTCAGCCAGTCAGCCAGTCTGCCATGCAGTCTTGCAATGAGTCAGGCCCTAAAGCTAAGCCTCATTAAGACAGGAGAGTCCTCGTCATTAAGGCAGGATCTGTCCTCATCTCTCTCCACCTGCAGGCTAGAGCCAGCCCTGTCAGCTCTCAGCCTTTAATTGAGTTCTCACTGTTCTTTATTTTATTGTCAGCATTATACCCTCACGTTGTTATCCCCCTCACCAACCCCACCCCCTCACCAACACCACCACCACTCAACATCCACACCCCCTCACCAACTCCAACTCCACCCCCTCACCAAACCCCACCCCACCCCACCCCTCACCAACCCCCACCCCCTCACAAACCCCCACCTCCTCACCAACCCCCATCCTCTTACCAACCCCCACCCCCTCATCAACTGTCACCCCCTCACCAACCCCCACCCCCTCATCAACTGTCACCCCCTCACCAACCTCCACCCCCTCACCAACTCCCACCCCCCCACCAACCCCAACCCCCTCACCAACCCCAATCACCACCAATCCCACCCTCACCCCCCACCCAATTCCACCCTCACCTCCTTTTTAAAAATGATTTCAGAGAGTAAGCGCTTTCTCCATATTAAGATGTGAAATTCACTTAGAGAGTAGGCTTGAAATAGAATGGAACGAACAATTTACCCTGGTCTATTTTTCACCCTATCTCTCTTTTCTCTCACTCCCCTACTCCATCCTTGTTACCCCTCCCCTTCTGTATCTAACTTCTTTCTCTAATTCTCTGTCTTTCTCTCCCCCTCCCTCTTTCGCTCTCTCTCTCAATCTCTCAATCTCAATCTCAATTTCTATTTCTATTTCAATTTAAGGGCTTTATTGGCATGGGAAACATTTGTTAACATTGTCAAAGCATGTGGGAAAAAAATGGAAAAGTAATGTACTGTAAACATTACACTCACAAAAGTTCCAAAAGAATAAAGATATTTTAAATGTAATATTATATGCAAATAGTTACAGTACAAAAGGAAAAATTCTAAGACATAAATATGGGTTGTAATTACAATGGTGTTTGTTCTTCACTAGTTGCCCTTTTCTTGTGGCACCAGGTCACAAATTGTTCTGCTGTGATGCACAGTGTGGTATTTCACCCAATAGATATGGGAGTTCATCAGCATTGGGTTTGTTTTTGAATTATTTGTGGTTCTGTGTATTCTGAGGTAAATATGTATCTCTAACATGGTCATACATTTGGCAGGAGGTTCGGAAGTGCAGCTCAGTTTCCATCTCATTTTGTGGGCAGTGTGCACATAGCCTGAATTCTCTTGAGAGCCATGTCTGCCTACGGTGGCCTTTCTCAATAGCAAGGCTATGCTCACTGAGTCTGTACATTGTCACATCTTTCCTTCATTTTGGGGTGCGCACAGTGGTCAGGTATTCTGCCACTGTGTACTCTCTGTTTAGGGCCAAATAGCATTCCACTTTGCTCTGTTTTTTTAGTTAATTCTTTCCAATGTGTCAAGTAATTATCTTTTTGATTTGGTTGGGTTTAATTGTGTTGCTGTCCTGGGACTCTGTGGGGTCTGTTTGTGTTTGTTTACGGAGCCCCAGGACCAGCTTGCTTAGGGGACTCATCTCCAATGTCATCTCTCTGTAGGTGATGTCATTGTTATGGAAGGTTTGGGAATCGCTTCCTTTTAGGTGGTTGTAGAATTGAACGGCTCTTTTCTGGATTTTGACAATTAGCGGGTATCTATCAAATTCTGCTCTGAATGTATTATTTGGTGCTTTACATTGTACACAGAGGATACTTTTACAGAATGCTGCAAGCAGTCTCAATTTGGTGTTTGTCCCATTTTGTGAATTCAATTCTTGGTTGGTGAGTGGATTCCAGACCTCACAACCATAAAGGGCAATGGGTTCTATAACTGAATATATTAAGCCAGATCCTAATTGTTATGTCGAATTTTATGTTCCTTTTGCCCTTCTTGCCTTGTCTCTCAGGTCGTTCACAGCTTTGTGGAAGTTATCTGTGGCACTGATGTTTAGGCCGAGGTGTGTATCGTTTTTTGTGTGCTCTCGGGAAATGATGTCTAGATGGAATTTGTATTCGTGGTCCTGGCAACTGGACCTTTTTGGAACACCATTATTTGTGTCTTACTGAGATTTACTGTTTGGGCCCAAGTCTGACAGAATCTGTGCAGAGATCTAGATGCTGCTGTAGGACCTCCTTGGTTGAGGACAGAAGCACCAGATCATCAGCAAACAGTAGACATTTGATGTCAGATTCTAGTAGGGTGTGGCCTGGTGCTGCAGACTGTTCCAGATCATCAGCAAACAGTAGACATTTGATGTCAGATTCTAGTAGGGTGAGGCCTGGTGCTGCAGACTGTCCCAGATCATCAGTAAACAGTAGACATTTGATGTCAGATTCTAGTAGGGTGAGGCCTGGTGCTGCAGACCGTTCCAGTGCCGGCGCCAATTCGTTGATATACAGTGGGGAGAACAAGTATTTGATACACTGCCGATTTTGCAGGTTTTCCTACTTACAAAGCATGTAGAGGTCTGTAATTTTTAGCATAGGTACACTTCAACTGTGAGAGACGGAATTTAAAACAAAAATACAGAAAATCACATTGAATGATTTTTAAGTAATTAATTAGCATTTTATTGCATGACATAAGCATTTGATCACCTACCAACCAGTAAGAATTCCGGCTCTCACAGACCTGCTAGTTTTTCTTTAAGAAGCCCTCCTGTTCTCCACTCATTACCTATATTAACTGCACCTGTTTGAACTCGTTACCTGTACAAAAGACACCTGTCCACACACTCAATCAAACAGACTCCAACCTCTCCACAAGGGCCAAGATCAGAGAGCTGTGTAAGGGCATCAGGGATAAAATTGTAGACCTGCACAAGGCTGGGATGGGCTACAGGACAATAGGCAAGCAGCTTGGTGAGAAGGCAACAACTGTTGGCGCAATTATTAGAAAATGGAAGAAGTTCAAGATGACGGTCAATCACCCTCGGTCTGGGGCTCCATGCAAGAGCTCACCTCGTGGGGCATCAATGATTATGAGGAAGGTGAGGGATCAGCCCAGAACTACACGGCAGGACCTGGTCAATGACCTGAAGAGAGCTGAGACCACAGTCTCAAAGAAAACCATTAGTAACACACTACGCCGTCATGGATTAAAATCCTGCAGCGCACGCAAGATCCCCCTGCTCAAGCCAGCGCATGTCCAGGCCCGTCTGAAGTTTGCCAATGACCATCTGGATGATCCAGAGGAGGAATGGGAGAAGGTCATGTGGTCTGATGAGACAAAAATAGAGCTTTTTGGTCTAAACTCCACTTGCCGTGTTTGGAGGAAGAAGCAGGATGAGTACAACCCCAAGAACACCATCCCAACCGTGAAGCATGGAGGTGGAAACATAATTATTTGGGAATGCTTTTCTGCAAAGGGGACAGGATGACTGCACTGTATTGAGGGGAGGATGGATGGGGCCATGTAATGCGAGATCTTGGCCAACAACCTCCTTCTCTCAGTAAGAGCATTGAAGACGGGTCGTGGCTGGGTCTTCCAGCATGACAACGACCCGAAACACACAGCCAGGGCAACTAAGGAGTGGCTCCATAAGAAGCATATCAAGGTCCTGGAGTGGCCTAGCCAGTCTCCAGACCTGAACCCAATAGAAAATCATTGGAGGGAGCTGAAAGTCCGTATTGCCCAGCGACAGCCCCGAAACCTGAAGGATCTGGAGAAGGTCTGTATGGAGGAGTGGGCCAAAATCCCTGCTGCAGTGTGTGCATATCTGGTCAAGAACTACAGGAAACGTATGATCTCTGTAATTGCAAACAAAGGTTTCTGTACTAAATATTAGGTTCTGCTTTTCTGATGTATCAAATACTTATGTCATGCAATAAAATGCTAATTAATTACTTAAAAGTCATACAATGTGATTTTCTGTATTTTTGTTTTAGATTCCGTCTCTCACAGTTGAAGTGTACCTATGATACAAATTACAGACCTCTACATGCTTTGTAAGTAGGAAAACCTGCAAAAACGGCAGTGTATCAAATACTTGTTCTCCCCACTGTATATGTTGAAGAGGGTGTCGGGCTTAAGCTACATCCCACGGCCCTGTGTAGAAAAATATATGTTTTATGCCAATTTTAACCCACATTTGTTGTTTGTGTACATGGATTTTATAATGTTGTATGTTCTTCCCCAGCACCACTTTCCATCAATTTGTATAGCAGACCCTCATGCCAAATTGAGTCAAAAGCTTTTTTGAAATCAACAAAGCATGTGAAGACTTTGCCTTTGTTTTGGTTTGTTTGTTTGTCAATTAGGGTGTGCAGGGTGAATACATGGTCTGTCGTACAGACATTTTGTAAAAAGCCAATTTGACATTTGCTCAGTAGTACATTGTTTTCACTTAGGAAATGTAAGTGTCTGTTGTTACTGATAATGCAGAGGATTTTCCCAATGTTGCTGTGGACGAATATCCCACAGTAGTTATTGTGGTCAAATTTGTCTCCACTTTTGTGGATTGGGGTGATCAGTCCTTGGTCCCAAATATTTGGGAAGATGCCAGAGCTAAGGATGATGTTTAAGAGTTTAAGTATTGCCAATTGGAGTTTGTGGTCTGTATATTTTATAATTTCATTGAGGATACCATCAACACCACAGGCCTTTTTGGGTTGGAGTGTTTGTATTTTGTCCTGTAGTTCATCCAATGTAATTGGAGAACCCAGTGTGTTCTGGTCGTCTTTAATAGTTGATTCTAAGATTTGTATTTGATCATGTATATGTTTTTGCTGTTTATTCTTTGTTATAGGGCCAAAGAGTGGTTTACCCAGACATCTTTGTTATAGCGCCAAAGAGTGGTTTACCCAGACATCTTTGTTATAGGGCCAAAGAGTGGTTTACCCAGACATCTTTGTTACAGGGCCAAAGAGTGGTTTACCCAGACATCTTTGTTATAGGGCCAAAGAGTGGTTTACCCAGACATCTTTGTTATAGGGCCAAAGAGTGGTTTACCCAGACATCTTTGTTACAGGGCCAAAGAGTGGTTTACCCAGACATCTTTGTTATAGGGCCAAAGTGGTTTACCTAGACATCTTTGTTATAGGGCCAAAGAGTGGTTTACCCAGACATCTTTGTTACAGGGCCAAAGAGTGGTTTACCCAGACATCTTTGTTAGAGGGCCAAAGAGTGGTTTACCCAGACATCTTTGTTATAGGGCCAAAGAGTGGTTTACCCAGACATCTTTGTTATAGGGCCAAAGAGTGGTTTACCCAGACATCTTTGTTATAGGGCCAAAGAGTGGTTTACCCAGACATCTTTGTTTTGGATAGCTCTTCCTGTTTTTGTTTGTTTAGTGTTTTCCAGAGTCTATGGATTATTCAATGACATTGAGCTAATTTCGGATGTGCTGTTCGTTATTTTTCCGTAGTGTATTTCTGTATTATTTAGTTGTTCACCATAAGGAAGGTGTAGGCTCAGGTTTTCTGCGTCTCTATGTTTTTGGTTGGATATGTCTCTCAATTTCTTTCTTAGGTTTTTGCATTCTTCATCTAACCATTTGTCATTGTTTGTAAATTTTCTTTGGTTTTCTGTTTGACATTTTTAGATTTGATAGGGAAGCTGAGAGGTCAAACATACTGTTTCGGTTTTCTACTGCCAAGTCTCTCACAATCAACTCACCTGGACAATACTCTGTGAGGTGAGGTGCGGCCTGCTCCCAATGATCATTTCATTAGAAGGGCAGAGAAGAGCAGAGAGGGAATAATATATCCCTTCATCACTCCTATACAGCATTTGCATCCAATGGAAATGGGCAGAGAGAAATAGAGAGAGATTGATGAACTCCCATATCTACTGGGTGCAATACCACAGTGTGGCATCACAGCAGCAAGATGTGTGACCTGTTGCCACAAGAAAAAAGGGCAACCAGTGAAGAACAAACACCATCGTAAATACAACCCATATTTATGTTCATTTATTTTTCCTTTTGTACTTTAACCATTTGTACATTGTTACAACACTGTATATATATATAATATGACATTTGTCTTTATTCTTTTGGAACTTCTGTGAGTGTAATGTTTACTGTTCATTTTTATAGTTTATTTCACTTTGGATATTATCTACTTCACTTGCTTTGGCAATGTTAACATATGTAGAGAGAGAGAGAGAGAGAGAGAGAGAGAGAGAGAGAGAGAGACTTTTGACTTTTGGTCTTTCTTTATTGAAACATTCTCAATTCATTTAAAACTCACCCCCCCCCCCCCCCCCCCCCCTAAAATAAAAATATATCCTCTACCACATGATACAAATCACCATACACAAAAACCCTCTCCTACAACCGTATATCCAAAACATCTTCCCCAGCAATACAGACAGCCCCCCCAACACACCATATCTCCTCAAACATCTCCACACATTTGATCATTTTATAGAACTCAAACTCAACCCTAAGGCGCGCAGAGACCATCCCATTAAACAGTAGTAAAGGGTCTGTTATACCCCCACCTTTAACCCTGTTCCTCCTTGTTAGCCAAATAGCTAACTTTGCCTGAGCAAACAGAAAATTCAACAAAACACATTTTTCTTTCTCCTTACTCGAATACCTGTATCCCATTATAAACATCCCAACAGCAAAAACCACCCCCAACCTGTCACACAGACATTCCAACAGAGACATTAATGGCATTAACCTGGTGCACACAGAAAACACATGAATTACAGTTTCTTTCATTTGACAGAAAGGACACCCCTGCCCAATTCCCGGATCAACCCGTGCCAACCAGCTGTTAGTGGCCAGGGCTCCATGAAGAACCCTCCACTGGAGGTCCCCTGACCTCTTTGGTACTGGGGGTTTGTAGAGCGCCCTCCATCGAAAACCCACCATACTCTCCGCCCCACATACCCCCTGCCACTGATGTGCCTTCACTCCTGTTAGGCTTCTAATGCTCCTAACCTTAACGCAGAGGTTGTATAGGGCTTTACCTCCCACCCCCTCAAACTCCCCCAGGCTCGGAGTGTTAAAATCTAACAAGTCCTCCAGACCCCCTTGCCAGTCTCCAGTCTCTGCCGTCACCTGCAGTGGCGGGAACATTGGTGGCCCCTCTCCCTTTGGCCTCTCAAACACCCCCCTTACCGGCTCAGACAGTGCCTCCTGGACCTCCTCCAGGAATCTTTCCAGCAGCCTAAGAGACGTTATTCCTGTTTGTTGCGCCAAGACCTCCGGGGTTTTCCACCCCTCCTCTCCCAGCAGTCTCAGGTCACCCAGCCTTTGTAAACCTCCTGCCATCAGTTGCCTCTGCAGGGTGGCCGACTGAACCGATCTCAAAGGGATGGCTGGGTTGTGGAAGATAGGCTCCTCCCACACCCACTGCCCAGGCTCCACGCCCCCTTCTCGTGTGGGCCTTAGCAGCTGCCAGGCCCTCAGCACCGCAGAGTAAAACTCTGAGAGACCTGCTGTACTCAGCCTCTCCAGCTTCATGAGGAACAGCTGCCGGTCCAACCCTAATCCGCCAGCTCTCCTCAGCAGCGCGCATGCTGGTTCCCTCCAGCCAACATCAGTGTGGTACAGCAGTCTCTGCACCGCCTTTAGTCGGAAAGCAGCCATCCTGCTCTCCAGTTCCACCAAGCCCTGTCCTCCTTCGTGGACGGTCATGTACAAAACTGCTGCCTTCAGCCAGTGATGTCCCGACCAAAAGAAGTCCACCAGCTTGCGTTGCAGGTCTGCAAGCAGACCGGCGGGGGGGTTGAGGACAGCCAGTTTATGCCACAAGGAAGATGCCACCAGGTTGTTGATTATCAGCACCCTCCCTCTATATGACACTTGGGACAGGAGCCACCTCCACCTGGCCAGTCTTGACACCACTGCCTGTGACAGCCCCTCCCAGTTCTTGCTGACCCACCTCTCCGAGCCCAGGTACACCCCCAACACTTTAAGCCCTTCACAACCCCACTGCAAACCCCCTGGAAGCAGAGGAGGAGCCCTATCCCCCCATGCCCCACATAACAGAGCTTTGCTCTTGCCCCAGTTTACCTTAGCTGATGAAGCTCCCTCGTACACCTTCAGACTGGTCTCTAGTTCCTGCATATCTTGCCCATCCCTGACCATCACAGAAACATCATCTGCATATGCTGAGACTGCTATTCCTGTCACCACATCCATGCCTATCCAGCACACTCCCCGCAGTCTCCTGCGTAGCAGTCCTAAAAAAGGCTCAATGGCTAGTGTGTACAGCTGCCCAGATAGAGGGCATCCTTGTCTAATACCCCGTCTCACCCAGACTGGCCTACTGAGCCCCCCTCCCACCTTAACCATACATGACGCCCCAGCATACAACAGCTTCACACAGGTCACAAAACTCTTCCCAAACCCAAACACAGACATCACATTAAACAGATACTCATGATCCACTCTATCAAAAGCCTTCTCTTGATCTAAAGAGACCAGTCCAAAGTTCACATTAGAACCTCTCGACAAATCCAACATGTCCCTAATCAAGAACAAGTTGTCCGTGATTGAGCGTCCCGGTACACAATATGTCTGGTCCTTGTGTATTATAGAGTCCAGATGGGACTTCAGTCTGTTAGAGAGGACCTTGGCAAAAATCTTGTAGTCCGCACAGAGTAATGCCACAGGCCTCCAGTTCTTAAGTTCACACAAGTCCCCTTTTTTGGGCAGGAGAGTCAGAGCCGCCCGACGGCAGCTCATCGGCAAACTTCCTACCCTGACGCATTCACGCAACACGCAAAATAAATCCTGTCCAATTGTTCCCCAGAATTTTTTGTAAAATTCCACTGGAAGTCCATCGACCCCAGGTGCACGACCGGGGGACATCTGGGTTACTGCCTCTGCCAGTTCATGTGACAACAGAGGAATGTCCATTTCATCCCTCTGTGCCCGAGAGAGCTTAGGGAGTCCTGCGAACAAGACCTGAGCACACATAGGATCACACATTTCTGCCCTATACAATTCAGTATAAAACTCCACAGTCCGCTCCCGCATCTCCCCCACCACAGAGGTCACCCGCCCATCAGACAGCCGTAGACAATGCATACCCTTGGCTTCACTGCTCTGTCTTTCCAAACCAAAGAAGAAGGAGCTGGGAGCATCCATCTCCTTGAGCATGGAGAACCTAGCTCTTACAAGTGCTCCCTTTGCTTTAACCTGGAAAAAACTGCCCAGGTCCCTACGTAATTCGGCTAAGTTAGCCTGGAGGCCTACATTGCCTTGCCCCACCATCTCTACCTCCATCTCACTAATACACCGCTCTAGTTCCCCCAATACTCTCCTAGCCTCTGAGGATGAGAGAGCAGTATACTGTTGACAGAAAAGCCGAATTTGCACTTTCCCCACATCCCACCATTGACTCAGAGACTCATACTCCTCTCTTCGCTGCCCCCATCTTTCCCAAAAAGTCTGGAAACCTGAGCAAAAAGTGGCATCTTGTAAGAGCTTTACATTGAACTTCCAATAAGATGCCTGCCGGGGCCCTGGTGAAATAGACAGCCGAGCCATGGTTATGTGGTGATCCGAAAACCCCACTGGGAGAATGGTAGCACCCAGCAGCCTATTGCTCTGATTCCTGGACATGTAAAAGCGATCAAGTCGAGCTGCACTCACCCTAGCCCCAAAAACCTTCACCCACGTATACTGTCTTGTGTTTGGATGTTTAGTTCTCCAAACATCCACTAGGTCAAACTGATTAAAGATATCCCTTAACACTCCCACTGACACTGAATGAGGCTCTTCCCCATTTCTGTCTTTTGTAAAATCCATTGTACAGTTCCAGTCACCTCCGATCACCAGCGTCTCCTCAGGCGCTACTTGTGAGAGTTCCTGTCTAAGACTCCCAAATAGAACCCCTCTTTCTCTCCCTGTGTTAGGCGCATACACATTTATAAAGACAAAACACATGTTGTTAATTTCTGCTTTAACAACAAGCAACCTACCTTTACACACCTCCTTTGAGGAGCAAATTTTTACAGCCAGACCAGGTGCAAAAAGGACTGCCACCCCTGCACTAAGATTTGTCCCATGGCTCAACACACTTGCCCCTTTCCACCAGAGCCCCCAATCAACTTCATTCACCACATCACTATGCGTCTCCTGCAGAAACAACACCTGTACTTTTTTTTGTTTTACATATTCACCCAACACACTCCTCTTTCCCGCATCTCTGGCGCCATTTATATTGAGCGAGCCTACCCGAAGAGTCTCCATAAGAAGTGGGAGAAAAGCCAGCAGAGAAATAGACCAATAGCAAAGCTCAAAAAGCCCCAGTGTCAGTAAGAAATTAAACATCTAAACAGTGTCTGAAGGTAAACCTTTACGCACTGTTGTGACCCACTTCCTCAACCTAAACCGTTTCCTGGGTGAGAGGACACCATGCCCCTCATTTCTCATAGCATGTTGTACTGATCTTACAAACTTCCTAGGATCAGGAAAAAAAGCCTCAAGATTAACTTTTTTCCCCTTAGTCTCATTCAGGAACCTTGTCAGTTCTCTCAACGTGTACTTAGACCCCTCGGGTTGACTGGCTGTCAGCTCCGGGCCAATTGAAGAGGAGTCTGAAAAAAATAACTCCTCATCCTCTTCCTCAGACTCACTTTCCTCCTCTTCTCTATCTCCCACCCTGACCACCTGCCCTTTCTCTCTGGTTAGGGCCTCACCCACAGCAACAGGCAACATTTCCATGGTGCCTTTGTCCACACCCTTTTTCTTTTTCCTCTTGACACCCTCCTCCTCCCCCCCTAATCTCTTACACTTCCCCACTATACTCTCCTCATCCACTAGAATTACCTGACTAGACGCAGTATCATCTGCACCACCCTCCATAGCATGACTAGGGCCAGCCTCAGCTACACCACCCTCCATAGCATGACTAGGGCCAGCCTCAGCTACACCACCCTCCATAGCATGACTCGGCCCAGCATTATCTGCACCACCCTCCATAGCATGACTCTGCCCAGCATCATCTGCACCGCCCTCCATAGCATGTCTAGGCCCAGCCTCAGCTACCCCACCATCTCTAGCCTGACTAGACCCAGCCTCTGCTTCTCCACCATCTCTAGCCTGACTAGACCCAGCCTCCACTACCCTACCATCTCTAGCCTGACTAGACCCAGCCTCTGCTTCTCCACCATCTCTAGCCTGACTAGACCCAGCCTCCACTACCCTACCATCTCTAGCCTGACTAGGCCCAGCCTCATCTACACCACCATCTCTAGACTGACTAGGCCCAGCCTCTGCTATCTGCATCTCCTTACCCCCTGCATTTTGACCTCGATTTCCCCCACCTGCCGTTGTACCCTCACCTTGTCTATGGCCTTTATGTGGGCACGCAAAACTCTTGTGCCCCAAATCCCCACATTCAAAACACCGTAGACTATCTGTGCTGGCAAAACCGGCATAGAGCCCCTCCCCATGCCTCACTTTAAAATGCACATTTAGCTGTTGCTCATTATTGTTCAGAAACATAAACACTTGCCTCCTGAACGAAACAACGTGCTTAACGGCATCTGCCTGAAACCCTGCTGACAGTACACGGAAACCGCTAGCAAACTTACCAAAACGACTCAGCTCTTTCCTAATTTGATCATCCGTAATAAACGGAGGCAAATTTGCCACTACAACTCTTGTTGAAGGGGTAGAGAGAGGTGAAATTGACACCAACACATCCCTTACAAATATTCCGCTAGCAATTAGCCTACCGACCAAATTAGCCCTTTTCATGAACACAACCACAGCTTTGTTCATTCTAGAAGCAGAATGTATAAACTCAGCTCCTACCTGTTCACCGACCGCGAGCAGAACCTCCTCCACCTTAACTCCGTTCTCAGGAACACACCTGAATCCATGCTGTATCGACAGCGTCTCCTCCGCGCTAGGCTGAGAAGCCATTGCGCACACTACACCTTCCAACCCCCAGGAAAGTTACTCTGTCCTCTTCCACCCTAACTTTGAAAAAAAAACTTTGGATACCGCTAAAACAAATATTTAATTAACCCTCCACCATAGAAAATAACATGTAAATAAAAGAATCAAGAAAGTTAGTTAGGATAGAGCTTTCCACACCAAACACTCAAACTCCAAAAAACTCCCAGCATGCACCGAAAGAAAGAGAGAGAGAGAGAGAGAGAGAGAGAGAGAGAGAGAGAGAGAGAGAGAGAGAGAGAGAGAGAGAGAGAGAGAGAGAGAGAGAGAGAGAGAGAGAGAGAGAGAGAGAGAGAGAGAGAGAGAGAGAGAGAGAGAGAGACAGAGACAGAGACACAGGGGGACAGGGGAACAACGTGTGTGTGTGTGCATGTGCGTGCATGACAGAAAGAAAGACAGGGTCAGGAGTCTGATACATTGATTCACTGATGGGGTCCAGCAGCACTGTCTGGTTGTCTGTCTGTCTGTCCCTGGCTGGTCCATGCCTGGTGTGTGTCTGTGTGTTCATGTTTAGTACTGCATAGGCCTGACATCGTTAAGCCCTAATGAGCCACTCACTCTGTCTGTCAGGGCAGGTCATCCAAAGCATACTGCTGGGAGGAAGGACAGGTCACTTTGGAGAAACCACAGTACACCAGTCCACTGCCAAGCCTCCAGTCTAATTTGTAATCTAATAAATTCCAACAAGCAATCAGCAACAGCCAATGGCTTTTCAATATAACCCTCCTTGCTCTCTCCGACTAGACTGTGATAATTGTCCCGTAATGTGGTCAAGAGGACTAGAGAGGGGGAGAGGGGAACTAGAAGAGGAGAGGGAGAGAAGGTCAGGCCCATCTCTTTGCAGAAAATAGCCTCCAAATGTGCAAGGCAAGACACCTATTATTAGGACGTCTAAACTGACAAGGAGGTGGCTGTGGCCTGTTTACGTTTGCTGGGGATATTTGGAGCGAGGTACCAGAATGAGGGAGGGAGAGAGAGACAGAGAGATGGAGGGAGGGAGGGAGGGAGGGAGGGAGGGAGGGAGGGAGTAACCAGGATGGTCCAGGAAGTGTGAGGAAGATAATTGCAGCTGACAGTCCAGTCTGCCACACAGTTAATTTGAGCCTGAGCCCAGGTCCCTAGTACTTAGCACATTCTGTTCAGGTACATGCCAAACACTTCTCTCCCTCTCTCTCTAACTCTCTTCCACTCTCTCTCTCCCTCCCTCTCCCACTCTCTCTCTCTCTCTTCTCTTTGTCCTCACACTCTCTCTCTCTCTCTCCCTCTTTCTCTCTCTCCTCTTCTTTTACTCTCTCTCTCGCTCTCTCTTCCTTTACTCTCTCTCTCCCCCTCTCGCTCTCTCTCTTCTTCTTTTACTCTCTCTCTCTCTCTCTCCTCTTCTTTTACTCTCCCCCTCTCTCTCTCATCCTACCTGTTTCTCTCAGATTCTCTCTTTCTGTCAGTCATATAATCAGTCATCAGTAAAAATGAATAGAGCTATGAGTGACTCTACTGATGCACTGCACACACTGTGTTCTTATTTTCCTAGGTTTTCACTGGGCAATACTGTACCTGTCAGTGATTGGATGGCCCGCTGCGTCATCCCTAACTCCCTGACAGGTGGGCCATTATATGAAGAGAAGAAAATAATCCCTCTCTTCTGAAGATCACCTTTCAAAAAATGAGAAGTCTCAGTTGCCAGTCTCCCAAGTCCAAGCTCTTACCTTCAATCTGCACCGAATAATGAATCCACTCTTAATAATAGTGACTATATTTGAAGCACACACTCTTCAATGTCTATGTCTGGATTTGGCTTTTGTGTGAGTCTCTGAGTGCTTGTGGCTTTCTTAATGCCTTTAGTATTCTCTCTGGTATGCAATCTGGTTTCGCTCAGGTTATGCAGGGGTCCCTGCAACCTTAAAGGTCCTCAATGATGTCACCACTGCCCTTGATTTTAAGCAATGTTGTGCAGCTATTATGATTGACTTGGCCAAAGCTTTTGATACAGTAGACAATTCCATTCTTGTGGGTTGGCTAAGGAGTATTGGTGTCTCTGAGGGGTCTTTGGCCTGGTTTGCTAATTACCTTTCTTAAAGAGCACAGTGTGTAAGCTTTAACAGCCACTGCCTGTCACCATGGGAGAACCCCAAGGCGTGATCCTAGGCCCCACGCTCTACTCAACAACATCAACAACATAGCTCAGACAGTAGGAAGCTCTCTCATCCATTACATGCAGATGATTGTCTTATACTCAGCTAGCCCCCACCGGATTTTGTGTTAAACGCTCTACAACAAGCTTTCTTAGAGTCCAACAAGCTCTTAGTATCCTACATAAACCATTTTTTATCCTGTCCTTGCAGGAGGCCTTTTGCCTCTTGGTAGGCCGTCATTGTAAATACAATTATTTTTTCTGAATTGACTTGCCTAGCTAAATAAAGGTTAAATAAATACAAATAAATAATCAAATGGATATTGTGTGTGCGTGCATACGTGTGTGTATGTATAAAAGTCACATGTGTGTACTAAAGTGTGTGCAAGAGGGTGCAAGTCATTAAGCTTTGGATAGTCCTGACCCTGGCTCAGTCTCCACTGTACTGCGTGTGTCTGTGTGGAAGGTTGGGAATGCCCAATGGCTCCTGAACCAGCTTACTGTACCATAGATGGCATTAACCCTCCCGGTCCCACATCCCTGCAACCACTTGACATTTTAATAAAAATTTCCCTGAGTGCTCTCACATTAAAGGGCGTGACATTTCATTTGCACTCGAGGCTGATTAAAATGCACCCTTATGGTCTCAAGAATAGAAGGGCCATTTGTGTACCCTCTGTTTATGATTAGGAGGAAAGGCATGAATGTGAGATGTGCCGATGGAGAAAACAATAGAAAGGCCTTTTCTGGATCACTACGAAGCACAGTACAGATATAGTGATCCCTTTTTAGACCTACACTGTACGTTGAAAAGTATAGGTGCGGAAAACTACATTGAAAGGATAATGGTCATCTCATTAAAAGTCCACCTCACGTTATATTATTAATATTGACTCACATTCAATCCACAACTTGAAATCCTGAAATTGTATTGTTTGATATTATTTGTGTTAGTTTTTCTCCACAGGCAGTTCAGAAGAGAAAATCACATTTGGCGTGACGAGTTTGACGTCTCTGCTCAGCATACATTCCTGGCATGTTGGATTTGTGTCTGTGTCACAGCACCTGAGTGGCACTGGTCTGGCTGGGTGTTAGTCCCAGCTGTGCTGTGTGTTCTGACTCCAGGCCAGGTTTCACCTGTCACCTCCTATTGGGACAGAGTGCTGTACAATGGCCTGCGGCCTGTTGTAGTCACTGCTGTACGGACCAACAAGCTCTCACAGTCTCACGTTGAAATTTGACGTTCACCTCAAACATAAAATGTTGAAGTTGTTCCAAAAATCAAATGAACTCAGAGTTGTTAAAGGGATAATCCACCCCAAAAATAAAAATCATGTAACTCCTGTCAATTCTATCAGTGGGTAAAATACACATTTTCCCCATGATTTAACTTCAAAGTGATCCGCCTGTGGAAATCAGGAAATCGTGAAGGATCGCGCGTCATAGCTATATAATTCTCGTCACTGTAGATAGGGGATTACATACTATCACATTTCATAACGCTTGTAGAGGAATACCTAAGAGGAATACCTATGTAAGAATGCTGATTCTTGACTATAGCTCAGCATTCAACACCATAGTACCCTCCAAGCTCATCATTCAGCTCGGAGCCCTGGGTCTGAACCCCACCCTGTTTAACTGGGTCCTGGACTTCCTGACAGGCTGCCCCCAGGTGGTGAAGGTAGGAAGCAACACCTCCACTTCACTGATCCTCAACACTGGCGCACCACAAGGGTGCGTGCTTAGCCCCT
>NC_048570.1:13581022-13588522 GCF_013265735.2 Oncorhynchus mykiss
ATTAGCTCATCTGTTTAAATGAAATGCCACGCCAATGGGAAGCCCCGTGTCACACGAGCAGTGGGGACCCATTTCTATCTGCAAGGGACCATGTAATCTATACCACCAGTACTACACACTGAGACCTGGTCCTGCAGCATGACCCACTTTACCAGAGCCATAGACATCAGACATTCAACGCCACCAATTGTCTGCTGCTGATACGCTGCAGATCAACTGTAGATGATGCTGTGTTGCCCTTTTCTACATGCATTTGTTTTGAACAAAATGTCATTATGAAATGTTTTCCAGGTTCAATTATCTCTTTAGGTTATCCCCGTGAGGCAATGTACATTAAATGGAGTTGACTTGTGGAGAAGGGCATGTTCCAGGCCTCATGCGGGCTCCTATTCTAACATGAAGTCATAAAGTCATGGCATTCCGCTCTCTCAGCACCCACTTACACAGGACTGATTGAGTTATGGGTGTGGTAACCTTAGAAGCACAAAACCCAATGCTACAGAAAAACATTTAGCCCTTTCTTAACTTGCTTTCATGCACACAAATTGGGTGAAAGTCGTGGCTCCAGGAAACGTAATCCGCTCAATGTATAAATAATTTGCCGCCGACTACCTTTCATGGTAATAGCATGGTGTGCAGTGTGGATACATGGCCCTGTTTTCGTCCTAGCTGATGTTTAGGTAAGGGTTGACCTAGTGACACGTCACCTCAGCAAAACATATACTGTGAATGATGTCTGCCATCATCTTCTGGGGGAAGAAAAAACCTTTGAGATTTGAGGTTTCATTTTCTGTTGAGTGAATACATGGTTAGTCATACACAAACACACACACACACACACACACCTTCTATCAGGAGAAAGACAAAGCCTATAAAGCTGGAAATAGTAGGATACATAGTAAAGTAACTATAGCATTAGGAAGCAATTATCTACAACTCCGCTTCACTTTCTATTTAACATCAGCTCAGATTAATTAACAGAAAACGATATACTTCTGCCATTAGACTTCATCCTTCGAAGGACTACTGTGTGTGTGTGTGTGTGTGTGTGTGTGTGTGTGTGTGTGTGTGTGTGTGTGTGTGTGTGTGTGTGTGTGTGTGTGTGTGTGTGTGTGTGTGTGTGTGTGTGTGTGTGTGTGTGTGTGTGTGTGCAATTTGCAGTATTATGGATGAATGTCAATTTTTTAAAGCATTAATTGCGCGTGGTTACAGGATTAAAACAGAAACAACTTAATGGGTTATGTTTACGTATTAATTCTGAGGGGTTATGTTTAGGTATTAATTCTGAGGGGTTACGTTTAGGTATTAATTCTGAGGGGTTATGTTTACGTATTAATTCTGAGGGGTTACGTTTAGGTATTAATTCTGAGGGGTTATGTTTAGGTATTAATTCTGAGGGGTTATGTTTAGGTATTAATTCTGAGGGGTTACGTTTAGGTATTAATTCTGAGGGGTTATGTTTAGGTATTAATTCTGAGGGGTTGTGTTTAGGTATTAATTCTGAGGGGTTATGTTTAGGTATTAATTCTGAGGGGTTATGTTTACGTATTAATTCTGAGGGGTTATGTTTACGTATTAATTCTGAGGGGTTATGTTTAGGTATTCATTCTGAGGGGTTATGTTTAGGTATTAATTCTGAGGGGTTATGTTTAGGTATTAATTCTGAGGGGTTATGTTTACGTATTAATTCTGAGGGGTTATGTTTACGTATTAATTCTGAGGGGTTATGTTTAGGTATTCATTCTGAGGGGTTATGTTTACGTATTAATTCTGAGGGGTTATGTTTAGGTATTCATTCTGAGGGGTTATGTTTACGTATTAATTCTGAGGGGTTATGTTTAGGTATTAATTCTGAGGGGTTATGTTTAGGTATTAATTCTGAGGGGTTATGTTTACGTATTAATTCTGAGGGGTTATGTTTACGTATTAATTCTGAGGGGTTATGTTTAGGTATTCATTCTGAGGGGTTATGTTTAGGTATTAATTCTGAGGGGTTATGTTTAGTTATTAATTCTGAGGGGTTATGTTTACGTATTAATTCTGAGGGGTTATGTTTAGGTATTAATTCTGAGGGGTTATGTTTAGGTATTCATTCTGAGGGGTTATGTTTACGTATTAATTCTGAGGGGTTATGTTTAGGTATTCATTCTGAGGGGTTATGTTTACGTATTAATTCTGAGGGGTTATGTTTACGTATTAATTCTGAGGGGTTATGTTTACGTATTAATTCTGAGGGGTTATGTTTAGGTATTCATTCTGAGGGGTTATGTTTAGGTATTAATTCTGAGGGGTTATGTTTAGGTATTAATTCTGAGGGGTTATGTTTACGTATTAATTCTGAGGGGTTATGTTTACGTATTAATTCTGAGGGGTTATGTTTAGGTATTCATTCTGAGGGGTTATGTTTACGTATTAATTCTGAGGGGTTATGTTTAGGTATTCATTCTGAGGGGTTATGTTTACGTATTAATTCTGAGGGGTTATGTTTACGTATTAATTCTGAGGGGTTATGTTTAGGTATTCATTCTGAGGGGTTATGTTTAGGTATTCATTCTGAGGGGTTATGTTTACGTATTAATTCTGAGGGGTTATGTTTTGGTATTAATTCTGAGGGGTTATGTTTAGGTATTAATTCTGAGGGGTTATGTTTAGGTATTCATTCTGAGGGGTTATGTTTAGGTATTCATTCTGAGGGGTTATGTTTACGTATTAATTCTGAGGGTTATGTTTACGTATTAATTCTGAGGGGTTATGTTTAGGTATTCATTCTGAGGGGTTATGTTTAGGTATTCATTCTGAGGGGTTATGTTTACGTATTAATTCTGAGGGGTTATGTTTAGGTATTAATTCTGAGGGGTTATGTTTAGGTATTCATTCTGAGGGGTTATGTTTAAGTATTCATTCTGAGAGGTTATGTTTACGTATTAATTCTGAGGGGTTATGTTTAGGTATTAATTCTGAGGGGTTATGTTTAGGTATTAATTCTGAGGGGTTATGTTTAGGTATTCATTAGGAACAGGGAGAGAAGGGGAACAGGGAGAGAGAAGAGGAACAGGGAGAGAAGAGGAACAGGGAGGGAGAAGAGTAACAGGGAGAGAGAAGTGGAACAAGGAGAGAAGAGGAAGAGGGAGAGTGAAAAGGAACAGGGAGAGAGAAAGGGAACAGGGAGAGAGAAGAGTAACAGGGAGAGAGAATAGTAACAGGGAGAGAGAAGAGCAACAGGGAGAGAAGAGGAACAGGGAGAGAGAAGAGGAACAGGGAGAGAGAAAAGGAACAGGGAGAGAGAAGAGTAACAGGGAGAGAGAAGAGGAACAAGGAGAGAGAAGAGGAACAGGGAGAGAGAAGAGGAACTGGGAGAGAGAAGAGGAACAGGGAGAGAGAAAGGGAATAGGGAGAGAAGAGGAACAGGGAGAGAGAAGAGTAACAGGGAGAGAGAAGAGGAACAGGGAGAGAGAAGAGTAACAGGGAGAGAGAAGAGTAACAGGGAGAGAGAAGGGGAACAGGGAGAGAAGAGGAACAGGGAGAGAAGAGGAACAGGGAGATAAGGGGAACAGGGAGAGAGAAGAGGAACAGGGAGAGAGAAGAGGAACAGGGAGAGAGAAGGGGAACAGGGATAGATAAGAGGAACAGGGAGAGAGAAGGGGAACAGGGAGAGAAGAGGAACAGGGAGAGAGAAGGGGAACAGAGAGAGAGAAGAGGAACAGGGAGAGAAGCGGAACAGGGAGAGAGAAGAGTAACAGGGAGAGAGAAGGGGAACAGGGAGAGAAGCGGAACAGGGAGAGAGAAGAGTAACAGGGAGAGAGAAGGGGAACAGGGAGAGAAGAGGTACAGGGAGAGAGAAGAGTAACAGGGAGAGAGCAGAGTAACAGGGAGAGAGAAGAGGAACAAGGAGTGAGAAGAGCAACAGGGAGAGAGAAGAGTAACAGGGATAGAGAAGAGGAACAGGGACAGAGAAGAGGAACAGTGAGAGAAGAGGAACAGGGAGAGAAGAGGAACAGGGAGAGAAGAGGAACAGGGAGAGAGAAGAGGAACAGGGAGAGAGAAGAGGAACAAGGAGTGAGAAGAGTAACAGGGAGAGAAGAGGAACAAGGAGTGAGAAGAGGAACAGGGAGAGAGAAGAGGAACAGGGAGAGAGAAGAGGAACAGGGAGAGAGAAGAGGAAAAGGGAGAGAGAAGAGGAACAGGGAGAGAGAAGAGGCACAGGGAACGAAGAGGAACAGGGAGAGAGAAGAGTAACAGGGAGAGAGAAGAGCAACAGGGAGAGAGAAGAGTAACAGGGAGAGAGAAAGGGAACAGGGAGAGAGAAGACAACAATTTGGGCAGGTTGTTTAGAGTTGTGTTCCCTTTACAGCGAGGTCACACTCTCTTCCATTAGCCCTGAACCTGTTCATTACTAACCTGCAGATGTGAGCTTCCCCCCTCTGACCTTTGTCAATCCTCTTGATTAGTGTGGTCGCTTCTAGGGCATCAGAATATGGGGTTGGTGTGTGTGTGCACTGTATATGTAAGTTCACGTTCACGTGTGTGTGTTCATATTCATGTGTGTGATCATGTTCGTGTGTGTGTTCATGTTCATGTGTGTGTGTGTGTGTTCATGGTCATGTTCATGTGTGTGTGTGTGTGTGTGTGTTCATATTCATCTGTGTGTGTGTTCATGTTCATGTGTGTGTTCATGGTCATGTTCATGTGTGTGTGGTGGGTGTGTGTGTGTTCATGTTCATGTGTGTGTGTGTGTGTTCATATTCATCTGTGTGTGTGTGTGTGTGTGTGTGTGTGTGTGTGTGTGTGTGTGTGTGTGTGTGTGTGTGTGTGTGTGTGTGTGTGTGTGTGTGTGTGTGTGTGTGTGTGTGTGTGTGTGTGTGTGTGTGTGTGTGTTCATGGTCATGTTCATGTGTGTGTGGTGGGTGTGTGTGTGTTCATATTCATCTGTGTGTGTGTGTGCGTGTGTGTTCATATTCATCTGTGTGGTGGGTGTGTGTTCATGTTCATGTGTGTGTGTGTGTGTGTGTGTGTTCATGTTCATGTGTGTATGTGGCATGTGCCCTTTCATGGACTTACATTTACAGTACCGGTCAAAGGGTGTGCAGAGCTGCCAACAAGGCAAAGAGTGTGCAGAGCTGCCAACAAGGCAAAGAGTGTGCAGAGCTGTAAACAAGGCAAAGAGTGTGCAGAGCTGTCAACAAGGCAAAGGGTGTGCAGAGCTGTCAACAAGGCAAAGAGTGTGCAGAGCTGTCAACAAGGCAAAGAGTGTGCAGAGCTGTCAACAAGGCAAAGAGTGTGCAGAGCTGTCAACAAGGCAAAGGGTGTGCAGAGCTGTCAACAAGGCAAAGGGTGTACAGAGCTGTCAACAAGGCAAAGGGTGTGCAGAGCTGTCATCAAGGCAAAGGGTGTGCAGAGCTGTCAACAAGGCAAAGAGTGTGCAGAGCTGTCAACAAGGCAAAGGGTGTGCAGAGCTGTCAACAAGGCAAAGGGTGTGCAGAGCTGTCAACAAGGCAAAGGGTGTGCAGAGCTGTCAACAAGGCAAAAAGTGTGCAGAGCTGTCAACAAGGCAAAGAGTGTGCAGAGCTGTCAACAAGGCAAAGGGTGTGCAGAGCTGTCAACAAGGCAAAGAGTGTGCAGAGCTGTCAACAAGGCAAAGGGTGTGCAGAGCTGTCAACAAGGCAAAGGGTGTGCAGAGCTGTCAACAAGGCAAAGAGTGTGCAGAGCTGTCATCAAGGCAAAGGGTGTGCAGAGCTGTCAACAAGGCAAAGAGTGTGCAGAGCTGTCAACAAGGCAAGGAGTGTGCAGAGCTGTCAACAAGGCAAAGAGTGTACAGAGATGTCAACAAGGCAAAGAGTGTGCAGAGCTGTCAACAAGGCAAAGAGTGTGCAGAGCTGTCAACAAGGCAAAGGGTGTGCAGAGCTGTCAACAAGGCAAATAGTGTGCAGAGCTGTCAACAAGGCAAAGATTGTGCAGAGCTGTCAACAAGGCAAAGAGTCTACAGAGCTGTCAACAAGGCAAAGGGTGTACAGAGCTGTCAACAAGGCAAAGAGTGTGCAGAGCTGTCAACAAGGCAAAGAGTGTGCAGAGCTGTCAACAAGGCAAAGGGTGTGCAAAGCTGTCAACAAGGCAAAGAGTGTGCAGAGCTGTCAACAAGGCAAATAGTGTGCAGAGCTGTCAACAAGGCAAAGGGTGTGCAGAGCTGTCAACAAGGCAAAGAGTGTGCAGAGCTGTCAACAAGGCAAAGGGTGTGCAGAGCTGTCAACAAGGCAAAGAGTGTGCAGAGCTGTCAACAAGGCAAAGAGTGTGCAGAGCTGTCAACAAGGCAAAGAGTGTGCAGAGCTGTCAACAAGGCAAAGAGTGTGCAGAGCTGTCAACAAGGCAAAGAGTGTGCAGAGCTGTCAACAAGGCAAAGGGTGTGCAGAGCTGTCAACAAGGCAAAGAGTGTGCAGAGCTGTCAACAAGGCAAAGGGTGTGCAGAGCTGTCAACAAGGCAAAGGGGGGCTACTTTGAAGAATCTGTTTAACGCTTTTTTGATTACTACATTATTCCATATGTGTTATCTCATAGTTTTGATGTCTTCACTATTTTTCTACAATCTAGAAACCCTGGAATGAGTTGGCGTGTCCAAACTTTTGACTGGTACTGTATGTGTAACATGTGTGTGTAGTGTGTGTGTGTGTGTGTGTGTGTGTGTGTGTGTGTGTGTGTGTAGTGTGTGTGAGAGGGTCAGCCTCTGTGTGTGTGTTTATCACCTCCTGTCCCTCTTCCTCAGCCCTTTCAAGTCAGTAACCTGCAAGATGGCGCTGGCAGGCTTTGTCTTTTCAGGGTCTACAGGAGACACCTCAATGAGGGCGGTAGCAGAGGCAGCTCTCTGTTGGAAGTTAATGGAGCAGCCCTTCACAAACAACAAATCCCCAAGGGTCTCCTTCTCCTCACCTCTGTCTACAGGGTTTCTATTTACATAGCTGGTTTTATGAGCTTTCATCACCACGCCACTCTAATGGCTTTTAGAAGCACTGCTTTGAGTTGCTGTTGTAAATGGAGATTTGGGACGGCAGGTAGCCTAGTGGTTAGAGCGTTGGACTAGTAACCGAAAGGTTGCTAGATTGAGTCCCTGAACTGACAAGGTAAAAATGTGTCGTTCTGCCCCTGAACAAGGCAGTTCACTGTTCCTAGGCCGTCATTGAAAATAAGAGTTTGTTCTTAAACTGACTTTCCTAGTTAAATAAAGGCAACAAAAAAAACGATTGTTGAGGGACTGCTGATCTTGAGCCTGTGTGTGTGTGTCATGTGATTTATTGTGGCAAAATGACAGTTGTTGTGTATGGCTGAATGTCAGACAGGTCTACATGTTGTACATTTTTTATGTTGCATAGTCTAGGACCATACCATGTGTAATCTCAGTCTATGACCATACCATGTGTAATCTCAGTCTAGGACCATACCATGTGTAATCTCAGTCTATGACCATACCATGTGTAATCTCAGTCTAGGACCATACCATGTGTAATCTCATAG